>NC_066893.1:23360768-23505768 GCF_022985175.1 Labeo rohita
TGAAATCACATCAAGAAATGAGTGAAAACGCCAAGTTTTGGAAAAAATCCTTGAATTTGCAAAATTAAGGTGGTTTTTGACTGATGCGAATAATGGGAGATGAAAATGCGTTTGCTGAATAAATTCCTCCATGTGTATCAAAGTCATGTGACTTGACTAACCAGCGGACTGATCTTGTTGCACAGCATCTGAAATGTTATGTTCATTCTGAAATGCTGGAGCAAAGTGTTGTATTTTAAATGCGACACATTCGTAAATTTCTGTATAACTGTCTCCCAGAACTGTTTAGCATGGCTGCGTTCCCAAACCCTCAATTTTTATTGCTATTTGTAGCAATAGCCAAGAATAAATTGTATGGGTCAAAATTTATTATTATTATTATTATTATTATTATTATTATTATTATTATCTTTATTTTATTTTTTTTTTCTCTCTTTAATGCCAAAAATCATTAGGATATTAAGTAAAAATCCTTGTTCCTTAAATGTTCCTCGAAGATATTTTGTGTATATATATCCTACCCTAAATATCACAACTTTCTTCAACTGCATTGCTAAGAACTTCATTTAGACAACTTTAAAAGGTTATTTTTATTTTTATTTTTTTATTAAAAATAGCATATTCAGTGGCTTCTCATACTTAGTCTCTTTCTGATAAACTAGCACTAAATATCACTATATTGTCTTATTGCACATAAGCAAATTTGCACTTGGATGGAAGCCCAGCTAGTGACATCTTTCGTATGTCTTATGTATTAAGTTTGAAAATGTATCATTCCTGTGAAGCAAAGCTGAATTTTCAGCATCATTACTGTAGTCTTCGGTGTCACAGCACTTCACATTTTTGTAACTATTCACAGAATCTTTTAGAGAAATCATTTGTTTGAAATGGAAATCTTTTGTAGCGTTATAAATGTTTAAATGGCACTTTTGATCAATTTAATGCATCCTTGCTGAACAGAATTCTTTAATAACCCTAATGACTTAAATTTTGAACTGTATTGTGTATTTTTGATTGCCTTTTGGCTTGCTTAGTTGGTGGTTAAAATACATTTAATATTCAGTAATATTATCAAGGTGATGACACGGCCCCTTCGATGAGAACAAAGCCTATGTACTTGTGTCAACTGAATAACACTTTCCATCTATACTGCTGAAATGAACTTGTTTGGTAATTGATTAAAGTACAGTTATTGATCTGATCCAACACTAAACTGACTTGAGCTGAATAATGACGCTATTGTCTTTTTCTGCTTTAAAGCAGAATTTGGATTTGTCTCATGTTTAAATAATTTTACATCATTGATTGTTACTTTTGTTTATTATTGTGAAGCTGCTTTGAAACGGTCTCTATTGTATTAAGTGCCTTTATTTTAAAAAAAAAAAAAAAAAAAAAAACTGTTTCCTACCGTTTGGTTCCGTATGTGACGTTCAGATGTTTGTGATTCTGTAGATGACCTGACGGGGGCAGCACTGATCCCCGCGTCTCCTGAGGCGTGGGCTCCGTATCCTCTCTATACCACTGAACTGACCCCAGGCCTGCCTCACGCCGCCTTCACCTATCCCGCCGCCGCTGCTGCCGCCGCCGCCCTGCACGCCCAGGTGAGGGACCAACCGGTGTGTTCCCTCTTTTCCTTTACTCCATCACTGTGTCTCTCTGCTTTTTGCTGTTTTTCTGTCTGGTGTGACGCCACCAGCGCTCAGTGAATATTACTTGACATTAGTTTGACGCTGCAAATCTTTGTCAGTGTGAAACTAAATCTCAGTTTGTGTTTTCAAAAGTACATGCTGTGCTTGCGAGTTTCCCAAAACGTGTAGTTGCTTGGTCCATATCAACAAACTAAATAAAAAAAAAAAAAAAAAAAAAAAAAAAAAATTTTATCAAACAGATACAGAATAAGATTAAAAAACAGGATGTATATACACCCATACAATAGCTGTGTACATACTCATCCTAACAGAAGGAACACATTAAGTACATATGTACATGCAGTATGTATACGTGACCATATATCTGCATATAAACCAGGTCACCAGGTACATGAGACCAGGACTTAGGATATTTGAGTGTTTAGATCCAAAGCCCAAGTTTTGAGAGTGTACTAATTTATTTTTTTATTCCATTTTTATTTATTTATTTTTTCATTTGTTTTAAATTGTTTATTGAATCTGTTAATATCTATTATATATATATATATATATATATATTATATTTATTTTTATTTATTTATTTATTTATTTATTTTTAAATGTGTTTGAGGTTTAATTTTGAATCTATTTTACTAAATCTTCTTGGTGTGTATAGATTATTTTTTGAATCTCTTTGTTTGTTTGTTTATTTATTTATTTATTTTAACTTTTTCTGTTTTTGTTTTAAATCTTTTTTTTTTTTTTAACTTATATTATATTTATCTATTTATTAATTTATTTTTTAATTTCTATATAAATTATTTTGTGAGTTTTACTTATGGAATTGCATACTGAACAATGTAATGCAATGCTAAATATCGTTTTATACGGCACTCGCGATGTCACTATTGTCGTATACTGCACTATTTGACAATGTTAGCCTTCATTTAAGTAGCTTGTACTTCAGTCTGCTAACTTTTCCCATAATGCCCCTCACTCACGCTTTGGTGGAAACTGACCCTGGGTCAACATGACGCAGCTACACCAAATGAGGTGTCAGAGGTCCGCTCTGAATATGACAGGTCTGATTACCCAGAATCCCTCAGAACAGCATTCCTTGGCCTGTTAGCGTTGCTAAGAGATCACATCAGAGAAAAGCTGTTTTTAATTGCATCTTAGGTTGGATTATGACTGAGTCGTTGAGTGAATCTGTACAGAGGGAGGTGCCGGTTAAAGTTTAGCCAGTGTGTGTGAGCGTTTTTATGATCCATTAAAAGCAGCACATGTTAAAATTCTCCCCCACAAACGCATTGCATTCTAGTTTTAAATGGGTAAAAATTAATTTCTGAGTGTTTTATGCTCCTCAGGTGATAATGTCATGGTTTATTATAGATCTTGCATTGTTCGCTTCAGTTTAATGAGATGTGATTGGTTTTGAAGACTGTGCTGACAGATCAAGTTTATTGATTGGAAGGCTAGATTTTGAGGTTGTCATGGCAACCCAGTGAGAACTACTGTAAAGGTCATGGATGAAGAGGTTTTAGCTCAGTCTCTTGAGCCATACTGTTAGCTCACAGCATCATCAAGCCTTAAATTGAGCTCATTTGCAATTTAAGAGCAAGAGAACAAGACAAGTTTAGTTGTAATTTAGTGTTTAAGATCTGATCCAACCAAAATCTTTTACAGTAATGTTTGGAATAACTGGTTATGGTTGTATGTTTTGTCAGGATCTCAAAGGGGTTGTAAAAGGTTTCGTCCTCTGGGTGAGAAGGAGAGCGAGAGTGTGCTAATGGATCCACACGATAACACATTCTCTGCCCAATGTCACTCTGAGAGTCTTCAGAGAGTTCAACGATCATTTTGGTTCCAAAGAATGCATGGATTTTCATTTATTTTCTTTTCTTTTATTTTATTTATTTTTTTTGTGCACCTATAAGAATTTATATAAGCGAGATTTTTATAAGAATTATACGTTTCTTATAAAATTTTATATATTCATATTTTTATAAAGAAACAAATCAAATTATTCAAATTGTATATTTTGGTGGTTGTTGTTCATCACAATATGAAAATGTATAACAGATCAAGTATTTGTTTATATAATAGCTATATAAAATCTATTTTTGCTGCACAATTTTTTACTATAATAATTGGTGATGATTTATTATTTATTATTATTATTATTATTATTATTATTATTATTATTATTATTATCACAACAATATGAAAATGTATAACAAATCAAGTATTTGTTTAAATAATAGCTATATAAAATCTATTTTTGGTACACAAAATATTAATTGTTACTTTAATAATTGATGATGATTTTTTATTATTATTATTATTATTATTATTATTATTATTATTATTATTATTATTTTTAATAATAATAATAATAATAATAATAATAATAATAATAATAATAATAATAATAATAATAATAATAATAATTACAACAATATGAAAATGTATAACAAATCAAGTATTTGTTTATATAATACCTGTATAAAATCTATTTTTGGTGCACAAATAATCGTTACTATAATTGATGATGATGAATTATTATTATTATTATTATTATTATTATTATTATTATTATTATTATTATTATTATTTAGATGGTGCCTATACTTTCTATAGTATATACACATTCTGCTTAATTTAGATAATTTTTTTTTTTTTTTTTTTATCAATTATAGTAGTCAATAAATGGTCATTTAAATAAATCATTATAAAGTACCATCATCTTGTAAAAACAGAAAAGGCATACATTTTGTAGAAAAAGCTGATAATTTCCTGCTTTTCAAATTGTGTTTCCATTAGGAGTGTAACTGTACACAGATGTCACGGTTCGGTACGTACCTCGGTTCGAGGGTCACTGTTCGATGCGATTTCAGAGGAAAAAAAAAAAAAAAAAAAGTACTATGCTAGGTTTCTTTTCATTTATTTTAAACAGAGCGTAGTACAACTTTCTTTATTTATTTATTTATTTATTTATTTATTTATTTATTTATTTATTTATTTATTTATTTAACGTTACCTACATGTGAAAATAATAAATATTATATTAAACTAATGTCATATAGGCTCTAAAATCTGCAGTACATATGTACATACAAGGAATAAATACTTAATTTAACCAGTAGACATGGCAAAAAAAACTGCGACACGTAACGCAGCCTATATTTGCTGAGTTTCAGTTCAGTTTTGTGACTGAAAGGAAACTTAAATGGCAGAAAGTGACATCCTGTTTAAGTTGATATGCTTAAATGAGGAAAGTTGAAGTAATCGCGCTGGCGCTCACAAACAGAAAACGCATATCCGATTCAGAATCAGCACATGGTCACCGTCCAGTGGGCTTTGTTTTCAAGTGAGCAACTCCTGGCATTCGCTGTTCTTTTGCTGTCGGTTATCAAATAGAGTTGCATTACTGCGCCCCCTTCTGGAATGAAGGTGAATTGCCTGTATTCGTTATAAGGACTCATGCACCGAACCGAGATGCCCGTACCGTGACTGTTCGGTACGGATACGTGTATCGTTACACCCTTACTTTCCATATTCTATATTAAACTATTGTCGTAATAATCATAAATATAAAACCCCTAAACAAACATGAACTTAATATTCAAAACAGTTTAAATCTCCTAAAAGAGGCATATAATAGCAGTCCTGCATGATTTGGCTGAAGGAAAATAGAAGTGGAATTCCTTTGGCATGTTTGCATGTAGCTAGGATGACGCAACTGTAAATCTGCAGTTAAACTCCTGGAAGCTCTTAGCTTTCTCTTACTCCACCCTCTCCAGACCTGTCCAACACACACACCTGCAGCGGGGGATCACAGCTGTGGCGAGTGTGTCCGTGTGCCGCCGATCAAACCGCCTTGTAAAAAACGTGGGAAGCTCGGAGTAATTCTGCAAAGGGCCAAAACGGACGTGCCAGGCTGATTGTTGTCGTTCTCTTGCCCTTGGCTGGGGAAGTGGGTGTTTTGGCGTGGTTTGGGAAGGCAGGACGGGAAAGGAGTTAATGTCATCTTGCTGAAAGATGTTTATAGATGCACTGATAAGAGTTTCCTGCTCAGTCAGGAAGTTCATGCTTGCGTCAGGTCATTAGCGCAGCTCAAATTGCTTGACTATGAAGTGGGTTGAAGAAATTCCTCTTTTTCTGGTTTTGTTTGTGTGTTGTTGCCATCTACAGTTTTAAAGGTTTGTGACTGGTTCTTAAATGGCTCTTGGCAGCAACATTGGTTCAACGAAGTAGTTTTAGTTGGCTGTATGGTGCTTTTGGGAGGTTTAAATTATGAATGTTAAGGTATGGTGTGTGTGTGTGTGTGTGTGTTTTTTTTTTTTTTTTTAAGTAGTTCATGTAGTTGGTTTTTATTTTCAGTGTGATCTATACATATTCAAACATTATTATTATTATTATTATTATTATTATTATTATTATTATTATTATTATTGAATGAAAAAACATTTTCTTTTAAATGTAACAACTTTAAAAATCTCATTGTAATCTTTGATGTTGATCTTGTCTGTAGATGCGCTGGTATCCTTCTCCCTCTGAAAGTTCTCAACCGGGGTGGAAGTCACGCCAATTCTGTTAAATAATCAGTAAGTATCTTTATCTTCACCTCCTGCATACGATCACTAGTCCCTATGATTGTAAATGACCGTAAACTGATGCGCTGTTCTTATCCCCACAGATGCCATTCCGTACCAGACGTTTAGTTTTTGTTTCTCCCTCCTGTTTAAATGAAGGACAACCGGGGCTCAGCATTTAATTTAATCAGGTTTATTTAACGGACAATCTAAGCATGAAGGATCATTTTCCTGGAGAAGGTCTTCTCTACAAAGCACTCTGATATGCTGAGGACTCTGACAAACCTCAACGGTACTGTCTCCATTTCAAAAGCCGCGCTTGACGAGCCAATCACGCGCAGGCGTTCAACGTGTTTAGCTGCTCTGGTAGATGTGCATTTCTGAGGTCGTCATTCTGCATGCGATACGGCATGAGTTTTAGAATCCAAACCTTTTCTTTCCCTCCCAGCCAACCCTAAAATGTTGTCTTGCAGTTTCTTTCAATGTCTGAAAGGTGGAGACCTGAAGTGTTTTTTTTTTTTTTTTTTTTTTTTTTTTTTTTTTCTTTTTCTTTTCGCAATCCAGTCTCTGTGTACTTTTGTTTTCTATTTTTAAGAACTGATGACATATGCACTGGGTATTTGTTTGTGTTCGTGATCTTGACCTGACCCGAGCGGATTCGGGTTCTTGTCTCCTCCAGACCTTCAATGCATCTTCCTCTGCCCTGAAATCACCAAACCTCCGCTATCTGTGTCTGCTTGGAGAATATTTGAACAAAAAAAAAAAAGAAATGTACAAGTATTTTTGTACATTTGTGTAATAATGAATATTTATGCATTTTTGTTTTGTGCAATTAAATAAGTATATATGTATGAGCAGTTTAGTGTTCCCTTGTGTTATTTTTGGTGTTTTAGTTGGTTGTTAATTCAGTCTATAACCTGTTTGAAGTAAATAAGTGCAATTCCTGATTTGTTTTTGTTTTTCTTATCATATTATTTTTTTTGTTTTGTTTTGTTTTGTTTTTTTTTTCGCTCTGTTACATACTGAAGTTTCCAGACTGTGGCAGTACGGCGAGTTTAAACGGACTGCTAACATGAGATTGCTGTATTATAATATTAAAAAAAAAAAAGTAAAAATGCTGATTTTTCTTTTTCAGAATGTGAAACTGGAGAATAAAAGGGAATCTGAGGATCTTGTGTTTTGAGTGGCTTCTTCTAATCCAACTTTGAATTTTCAGTCAAAGGAATAGTTCAAGTTCAACCAAAATTGCAGATTAGCATTTTTGCTGGTGATGTATTCACCCTCAGGCCATCCAAGATGTAGATTAGGGTTTCTTCATCAGAACAGATTTAAAGAAATGTAGCATTACGTTGCTTGCTCACCAATGGATCCTCTGCAGTGAATGAGTGCCATGAGAATGAGAGTCTAAACAGCTGATTAAAAACATCACAATTGGCATGACTTCAGTCCATCAATCAAAAGTTGCCTAGCCTGAATCAGGAAAGAAATATGCACGGATCAAGCACTGCTTACAAGCCATATATGAAGAGTTCATTTGCAAAAACTATTATTATTATTATTATTATTATTTTTTTTTTAATTGAGCAAGTAATATCAATCAAACTGCAGTTGGGTTGTTTTAAGTAATAACTTAAATACAGGTAGTTTACAAAATTAAAGGTCACTGAAAGTTTATTTTTTTTAAATGTATTTTAAGTTTGTTTTATAACAAAAGCAGATAACTTCACGTCACGTGTTTTAGAGTTTAAAAAAAAAATACACGTTTAGTCTTGTAATTGTCTCAGATACATTGTAGATCCCTGACAAACACTGTTGACGTTGTTGTCATAGACTGTATGGATGTGATTACATGCAGTACACCAAGCTTTTCCCTCACCATTGTAATGCGCTGTTTCTACAAGGTTCCGTGAAAATGTTTTAGATTTTATTTTCCTTTTACGCCCTGAAGAAGATATCCCAAGTTCACCAAGTTCGTTGAAATTATGGACGAAAGTCCTCTCAGCTATAGGCTGCATCCGAAAGCTCTACAATGCTGCCTTTGGAGGCAGCATTCCAAGGCAGGAAGGCATCAAGGCACGTCCGAATTCTAATTCTGCTTCAGTTCCTGTCTCCAGAGGTACCTTCTTCTGATTGGAATTTTGAAGGCAACATAGATGTATCCTTCGCTGCCTTCTATTTCCCACAATCCTGTGTGTGTTTGTCATATAGGCTATATAAATAAAGATATTCTGGTAAAATTAGACTTGTTGCTTTATATAATAGATGAGGTCTTGACCATGATAAACTTAATAAATCGTAATAGTGTAAAAAGCATAATAAATAATGTTGTTTGTAGTAATAGTATTTAATAAAAATATTAAAAGGATTCAAATGAGTAGTAAATAAGAATAATATTTACAATATACTACCTATAATAGCGAAACAGCCACTAATAACAACGACCTGTTCTGTAATATTACTTGCATCAGTGCTTTTATTTTTTAGGCAAAAAGTAGCTGCCATTCTCAGTCGTCTTCTCCGATGCAAAGACCTTCGGTGGGTAATGACATCGAGGTCTTTATGTATTATTAAAGCATTTATACATAACTGTATATCGTTTTTCTCCAAAATCTACAGCTTAACTGTTGGGTAACCTTATCAGCTTCCGTTTACAAACGACAAGATCGCTTGCCGGCTTCTGCAGTAAAACGTGAACTCGCGATGCCTTGGAAGTGGACAATACCGGCTTTTTTGACAAAACGTGTTTAGGGTGGAGAATAATGCACGGCAATCAGCTCATTTTTTAATGTGGTGTTTATCAGTTTTTGCGAATATACTCATCATACCGAAACTCCACTATATGTTATTTACTAAAATTGTCACTACCATAACGGTCACAACTAAAACATCTGGTGGAGTTTCGGTAATGACATCTTTGTTATATCTTAAAATTGTCACTACGGTAACGGTGACAACTAAAACATTGGTGGAGTTTCGGTAATGACATCTTTGTTATCTTATAAAATTGTCACTTCCGTAACGGTCACAACTAAAACATCTGGTGGAGTTTCGGTAATGACATCTTTGTTATCTTATAAAATTGTCACTTCCGTAACGGTCACAACTAAAACATTTGGTGGCGTTTCGGTAATGACATCTTTGTTATATCATAAAATTGTCACTACCGTAACGGTCACAACTAAAACATCTGGTGGAGTTTCGGTAATGACATCTTTGTTATATCATAAAATTGTCACTACCATAACGGTCACAACTAAAACATTTGGTGGCGTTTCGGTAGTGGCATCTTTGTTATCTTATAAAATTGTCACTACCGTAACGGTCACAACTAAAACATCTGGTGGAGTTTCGGTAATGACATCTTTGTTATCTTATAAAATTGACACTACCGTAACGGGCACAACTAAAACATCTGGTGAAGTTTCGGTAGTGACATCTTTGTTATCTTATTAATTGTCACTACCGTAACGGTCACAACTAAAACATCTGGTGGCGTTTCGGTAATGACATCTTTGTTTATATCATAAAATTGTCACTACCGTAACGGTCACAACTAAAACATTTGGTGGCGTTTCGGTAGTGGCATCTTTGTTATCTTATAAAATTGTCACTACCGTAACGGTCACAACTAAAACATCTGGTGGAGTTTCGGTAATGACATCTTTGTTATCTTATAAAATTGACACTACCGTAACGGGCACAACTAAAACATCTGGTGGAGTTTCGGTAGTGACATCTTTGTTATCTTATTAATTGTCACTACCGTAACGGTCACAACTAAAACATCTGGTGGAGTTTCGGTAATGACATCTTTGTTATCTTATAAAATTGTCACTTCCGTAACGGTCACAACTAAAACATTTGGTGGCGTTTCGGTAATGACATCTTTGTTATATCATAAAATTGTCACTACCGTAACGGTCACAGCTAAAACATCTGGTGGAGTTTCGGTAATGACATCTTTGTTATATCATAAAATTGTCACTACCGTAACGGTCACAACTAAAACATTTGGTGGCGTTTCGGTAGTGGCATCTTTGTTATCTTATAAAATTGTCACTACCGTAACGGTCACAACTAAAACATCTGGTGGAGTTTCGGTAATGACATCTTTGTTATCTTATAAAATTGACACTACCGTAACGGGCACAACTAAAACATCTGGTGGAGTTTCGGTAGTGACATCTTTGTTATCTTATTAATTGTCACTACCGTAACGGTCACAACTAAAACATCTGGTGGAGTTTCGGTAATGACATCTTTGTTATCTTATAAAATTGTCACTTCCGTAACGGTCACAACTAAAACATTTGGTGGCGTTTCGGTAATGACATCTTTGTTATATCATAAAATTGTCACTACCGTAACGGTCACAACTAAAACATCTGGTGGAGTTTCGGTAATGACATCTTTGTTATATCATAAAATTGTCACTACCATAACGGTCACAACTAAAACATTTGGTGGCGTTTCGGTAGTGGCATCTTTGTTATCTTATAAAATTGTCACTTCCGTAACGGTCACAACTAAAACATTTGGTGGCGTTTCGGTAATGACATCTTTGTTATATCATAAAATTGTCACTACCGTAACGGTCACAACTAAAACATCTGGTGGAGTTTCGGTAATGACATCTTTGTTATATCATAAAATTGTCACTACCGTAACGGTCACAACTAAAACATTTGGTGGCGTTTCGGTAGTGGCATCTTTGTTATCTTATAAAATTGTCACTACCGTAACGGTCACAACTAAAACATCTGGTGGAGTTTCGGTAATGACATCTTTGTTATCTTATAAAATTGACACTACCGTAACGGGCACAACTAAAACATCTGGTGGAGTTTCGGTAGTGACATCTTTGTTATCTTATTAATTGTCACTACCGTAACGGTCACAACTAAAACATCTGGTGGAGTTTCGGTAATGACATCTTTGTTATCTTATAAAATTGTCACTTCCGTAACGGTCACAACTAAAACATTTGGTGGCGTTTCGGTAATGGCATCTTTGTTATATCATAAAATTGTCACTACCGTAACGGTCACAGCTAAAACATCTGGTGGAGTTTCGGTAATGACATCTTTGTTATATCATAAAATTGTCACTACCGTAACGGTCACAACTAAAACATCTGGTGGAGTTTCGGTAATGACATCTTTGTTATATCATAAAATTGTCACTACCGTAACGGTCACAACTAAAACATCTGGTGGAGTTTCGGTAATGACATCTTTGTTATATCATAAAATTGTCACTACCATAACGGTCACAACTAAAACATTTGGTGGCGTTTCGGTAGTGGCATCTTTGTTATCTTATAAAATTGTCACTACCGTAATGGTCACAACTAAAACATCTGGTGGAGTTTCGGTAATGACATCTTTGTTATCTTATAAAATTGACACTACCGTAACGGGCACAACTAAAACATCTGGTGAAGTTTCGGTAGTGACATCTTTGTTATCTTATTAATTGTCACTACCGTAACGGTCACAACTAAAACATCTGGTGGAGTTTCGGTAATGACATCTTTGTTTATATCATAAAATTGTCACTACTGTAACGGTCACAACTAAAACATTTGGTGGCGTTTCGGTAGTGGCATCTTTGTTATCTTATAAAATTGTCACTACCGTAACGGTCACAACTAAAACATCTGGTGGAGTTTCGGTAATGACATCTTTGTTATCTTATAAAATTGACACTACCGTAACGGGCACAACTAAAACATCTGGTGAAGTTTCGGTAGTGACATCTTTGTTATCTTATAAAATTGTCACTACCGTAACGGTCACAACTAAAACATCTGGTGGAGTTTCGGTAATGACATCTTTGTTATCTTATAAAATTGACACTACCGTAACGGGCACAACTAAAACATCTGGTGAAGTTTCGGTAGTGACATCTTTGTTATCTTATAAAATTGTCACTACCGTAACGGGCACAACTAAAACATCTGGTGAAGTTTCGGTAGTGGCATCTTTGTTATCTTATTAATTGTCACTACTGTAACGGTCACAACTAAAACATCTGGTGGAGTTTCGGTAATGACATCTTTGTTTATATCATAAAATTGTCACTACCGTAACGGTCACAACTAAAACATCTGGTGGCTTTTCGGTAGTGGCATCTTTGTTATCTTATAAAATTGTCACTACCGTAACAGTCACAACTAAAACATCTGGTGGAGTTTCGGTAATGACATCTTTGTTATCTTATAAAATTGTCACTACCGTAACGGTCACAACTAAAACATCTGGTGGCGTTTCGGTAGTGGCATCTTTGTTATCTTATAAAATTGTCACTACTGTAACGGTCACAACTAAAACATCTGGTGGAGTTTCGGTAGTGGCATCTTTGTTATCTTATAAAATTGTCACTACCGTAACGGTCACAGCTAAAACATTTGGTGGAGTTTCGGTAATGACATCTTTGTTATCTTATAAAATTGTCACTACCGTAACGGTCACAACTAAAACATTTGGTGGAGTTTCGGTAGTGACATCTTTGTTATCCCATAAAATTGTCACTACCGTAACAGTCATCCCTAAAACATTTGGTGGCGTTTTGGTAGTGACATCTTTATTTTTTTTAGTGTTATCCCATAAAATTGTCACTATGGTAACAGTCACAACTGAGACATTTAGTGGAGTTTTGATAGTGACATCTTTGTTTTTTGGGTGCTATCCCATAAATTTGTCACTACCGAAACAGTCACGATGGAAACATGTCATCATTGTTTCGGTAGTGACAAAGGGGAACACATAATCTTATATTTTGGGGGAAATAAACTAAATTTTAGTACAGTTATGCAATGTTTTTGTATTTTAGTATGTTTCAGTAAATTGTGTAATGTGATGTGGTACCAAAGCGTTGCTGTCACTACCGAAACAATATATCAATATATAGATCAATATAACCCTTCGTATTAAATTATTACTGTTTTGGTGGTGACAAATTTGAGGAGAGGACAAAGATTCCAAAATTTTATGAAAATACAATATGAGAACTAACTGCCTAATTACTAGAAATGTGTACCTTGGATATTATACAATTTGCATACACACAATTTTTTTTTCGGAAAGAGACATTTTTTTTCCAAGATGTCCAAGACTTTGGACCAATTCTGTAGAATGCCCCATAAACAAATACATGGATTTTGACGTTAGAGAACAGAAAATGGACTTTTTCCACTGGAGGAAGTGATATGAATTTTTGCCAGAAGCAGTTTAAAGTTTAAATGTCTTGATGAGTTTGTTTTATCCAAACATGCAACTTTTCGCTTCACAAGATGTTAATTGATTGACTGGAGTGGTGTGGATTATTGATGTTTTTATCAGCTGTTTGGACTCTCTGACGGCACCCATTCACTGCAAAAGATCCATTGGTGAGCAAGTGATGTAATGCTATATTTCTCCAAATCTGATGAAGAAACAAACTCATCTACATCCTAGATCAGGGGTGAACCCTGTTCCTGGAGAGTTTAGTTCCAACCCTAATCAAACACACCTGTCTGTAATTATCAAGTGCTAATAGATCCTAATTAGCTGGTTCAGGTGCGTTTGGTCAGGGTTGGAGCTGAACCCTGCAGGAAGGTCGATCTCCAGGAACAGGGTTGAGCACCCCTGTCTTAGATTGCCTGAGGGTAAGTACATTTTCAGCAAGTTTGCATTTTTCAGAGAACTATTCCTTAAATAGCATTTCCTTGTATGGATTTTACGTTTTCCTATACCTCTCATATTACTCCTGCAGCTACCATGAGTTTATGGGTTATTTTAGAGTGCGTATCTGCACTCTCCTTCCATGTTTTTCCTTTTATGGCATCATTTCCTAAGCAGCTGTTAGCAGCTGAAAAACAGAACTTCATCTAATCACAACACAACTGCAGATCTGGCCTGTGAAAAGCTGGTGTTTATTTGAACAGCACTATTGTTTTCAAACTACATCTGAAAGTCTAATTGGTAGGTAATTCAGTTTATTTGAATGGTGCTTTCACAGTATATTGTTCCAAGTCAGCTTTAACAAAAATAGTACCTTACCATACTCCCAAGTGAACAAGATCCCCTTAGATGTTTAAGCAGACAAGAAAAAACCCTTACAAAGGGAAACCCTCCTTCTCATCTGGCACATCGCCAAGAACTTGACTTTTGTGACTCATAGCTTTGACCATAGCCATAGTGTAAATAACTCATATCCGCCTTTATTTTTAAAGTAGTTATGAGCGGGTGCGTCCATTTGTAACTCAAAGGTGCGAGGCTTCCGGTTACATTAGCTGTATAAGAACAACTAAAGTAACTTGATTTTGCACATTTTTATTTATTATCATACTTTATAAATGTATTATTACAATCATGAACACACTGGCTTGTAGGGCAAATAAATGTACTGCACTTTGTTTTTCCTTTAGCCTAGCTTACTTCCACGTTGCAAAATAAAGTAGATAAACGCGTGTTTCTGACAATAAAAAACAGTTGTATGTTTACACAGAGCAGAAAAAATGTTTGTCCGCCTCCCACTTAAGAGGGATTTCCTGAATCCAAGAAAACATCTCAAGTGTTCCCTCAGAGAACGGAAAGAAAGAGACAAGTATGTGTCTGTCTATTCAGCTCTCATTAGAGCATCAAACATATAACGGCATTGTTGCTGTTTACATTAAAGAAATGCCATAAATGGCTCGCTTTAAAGCATTTTAGTAAATTAATTAACAGAGAAAAGGTTTTTGTTTACTCAGGCAGGCTGATGTCAACTTTTGGCCTGAGAACTGAAAACCAAACACCCACAGGACAGACTCTGCCCAGGGTTTATTTCCCATTGGTCTGTTGCTATATGACGTTCTCTTTGGAATGATGTCATGTTGCTACTTTCAGTCTTTGGTCCTTCATACACATTTGTTTGAGTAGTAGATAAGGAAGGTATTGTGTGAATATAATCTGTGCAATAAATACATGAGGTGTGAGTCACTCAGTGTAGATCAGGTGTGACAAAACATCTGGCAGCAGGAGCGTCTGTGTGATGGAGCGCTGCCGCCATCTGGTGGTTAGAAAGTAGACTTGACAATAATAATAAAAATAATAATAATAATAAATAATAATAATAATAATGATGATGATGATGATGCACTTCAGTATTTTATAAAATGAAACATGAAATCCTTTTCAAATTTCAGACGTAAAAATTAAACTATGCTGTATTGTGTGTATGTGTGTTTATGTAAAGGAATAAATAAAATAAAATATATCAAAACATTAATTAATTAATTTATTTAATTATTGATACTTAGTAGGAAGATGAGGACCGAAATTAAAATAAACAAATATAACTCAAAATAAATTACATTTAGTTCTAAAAAAAGTACTAAAAGTACATTAGATGCTAAATTAACTTATTTTTATTTATTTATTTATTGATACTTAGTAGGAAGGTGAGGACCGAAATTAAAATAAATAAATATAACTCAAAGTAAATTACATTTAGTTCTAAAAAAAGTACTAAAAGTACATTAGATGCTAAATTAACTTATTTTTATTTATTTATTTATTGATACTTAGAAGGAAGGTGAGGGCCGAAAATAAAATTAAATACAACTCAAAGTAAAATTTTATATTTTAATCACATTTAGTTCTAATTAAAGTACTAAAAGTACATTAGATGCTAAATTATCTTTTATTTATTTATTTACTTACTTACTTATGTTATTTATTTATTTATTCACTTACTTATTTTAATATCTCACTTCAGTACTGATGAAATAAAATATAAAATAAAATCTTGTTTATATCATGTGTTTTTGGATACTTGGATACACGGAAATAAGAACAAAAAAACAATTTTTGGACTATTTTATTTGCATTTAGTTCGAAAATATTCTTCAAGAAGTCTTTATTACTGAAATTAGATGCTAAATGAAATTATTTTTCGTATTTATTTATTTATTTATATATTTATTTTCAGTACAGTCTCACTACAGTACTGATGAAATAAAATAACAAAATAAAATCGTATGTTTATATCATGTGTTTTGGGATACAGCTTAGCTAAAACTGAAAAAAAAAAAAAAAATTGATACCTCCCTTTGGTACTGATAAAATAAAACAAACAAACAAACAAAAATTTAAATATTAAAATAAAAAGTCGGTTTATTTCCCGTTTTGGGGTACTTCATATGTAAATGAGGCCATAAAATTAAAAGCAACTAAAAGTATATTAGATGCTAAAAATTAAATGCTAAATTAAATTAGTTTTCACATTTTCACTTTTTTTGGGATATCTTACTGACGAAATAAAATATAAAATAAAATATTGTATATACTATATAAAATATCATACGTCATTAAATTATTATATAATGATGTTTTTGGATACTTCACACGGAAATGAAATTCAAAATCAAATAAAATTAAGTTAAAACTTTTAGTTGAATTTAGTTTGAAAAGATTCCTCAAGAAATATTTATTACTAGAATGAGATGCTAAATTAAATTATTTTTCGTTATTATTTCCGTTGTTTTGGATACCTCACTACTGTGTTGAGAAATGAAATAAAATGAAATGTTTTCACCGCAACTTGGACAGATATGAACCGGGATGAGCGTAGAGGTGCTCGCGCACGCATGCGCGCGCCCCCGGCCCTGTCCGCTTCAGCACCGCGTAACTGGTCACGTGACTCAGTCTCCGCTCTCCGCCGCTCCGCATCATCAGCAGCAGCAGAGATGTCCGCGAGCTCCGCGTTCAGCGATGAGAAAGGAGGCTCCGCCAGCGAGCCCGAGTACGGCCACGACCCGGCCAGCGGCGGCATCTTCTCCTCCGACTACAAGAGGTGAGACACGCCGAGTCTGTAAGCGCGGTGACATCTCGCCACCGGCGGCGGCCCACCGGAGCGTTTACCGTAGAGAAAATCTCAGACGGGGTGAGGTGCGCATGCGCGGATGAACGAATGAATCCTATGGAAAAACAAAGAGATGATAAACAGTGAGATGAATTGGCGTGAATGGAGTGTGTATGTGTGTGTTGTTCGTGTGTTTGTGTTTCAGCACCGGTGGGTGGACAGCGCTCAGGTCCTATAGGATGACTTCTGTGCTGTTGTTCACCTCAGTTTGACTCTTTCAGTCGTTTATTTGGTGAAATGGTTGGTTTATGTTGTTAATATTCGTATTAATGGGATTTATCGTTGTTCTTACAGTGTAAATATAGCCCTGTAACCTATATTCCTCGCTATCCTATAGTCTTAGCGTCGCTAGCATCTTGCTGACTAGCACAGCTACCTACCTCTTCATCTACATCCGTCCCTGTTGAGTGTAACCCTAGATTATCATCTCAACAAACACAGAATGGGGGATATTTTGGGGGGAACGATAGAGAACTCTTATAAAATAACCTTCCCAGACAGTTTCAGATGTTATTTTAAGTAATTACCTAAAGAGAACTTACACAGAACGTTCTCTAGATGCCATTTTTATGTTTTATTTTTATTACCATTAGTTAACCGTCCTAGAGCATTCTGGGAGACAAAAAAACTGATAGTTGTGGTAAAATGGCAGTTGTTTTTGTCTATGTTTCACACAGATAGGCTTTACTCTAGATTTTCAATTCACACTGTTTATCTTTGGCACAACAATGAGATATATATATATTATATTTATATATTTATATATTTAATTGTTGTGCCAAAGATAAACAGTGTGAATTAAAAAAAAAAACATAAAAAAAAACAAAATTATTGCTATATATATATATATATATATATATATAGCAATAAATTAAAGCTAAATAGAAAACTAAAAAAATTACAAAAGCACATAATAAAACATAATAAATTCAAACTTAACCTAAAAAAATAAATAAATATGAAATAAAAGCTTATTTAATATATGTATACATATTATAGAAGTATATAAATAATGCAAAAAAAAAAAAAAAAAAAGTAACTACAAAAAGTAACCTCCCCAGATCATTGCAGGCATTTGTTTTTATAATAACCTAAATAATATTCTTTAATGGTTATTTCTAGCAACACAAATGAAAACGTAAATATAAAATTAAAAACTAATTCAAAATATAAAAAATACTATAGTAGTATATAAAAATAATACTAAAATTAGTAATCAGTAAAGTTTTTTTTTTTTCATTTTTCTAGGAAACAAAAATTACAAATGTGAAAATGTGATCTTAACCTAGGATTACATATAATAATAATAATAATAATAATAATAATGATGACAAAAGCATTACAAAAATATTAATAAATACTACAGTTGTAGTACAAAAATTATTTATTTATTTATTTATTTTTCCTGGGAAACAAAAATTACAAATGTGAAAATGTTGCTTAACACAAGCTTAATTGTGACCTTAACCTCTTCCTCCACCTCTATTCTGCCTCTGTTTCTTGTAAGGATGTGAAGATTCTGACGATTAGATCTTTAACTGAGATTGATAATCAATGTTGGCAGACTCTCTTTCCCTGTCTGTGGCTATATTTAGAGGCGGGTGCTTCAGATCAGTGTTGTGTGAGGAGAATATCAAGGCTCTGGTCAGTTTCTGCTGAGGTCACGTGACATGCTTCAGTGTTTATTTACTAATATTTTTCACCTGAAATGTCTGTTCTTATCGTTTATCCGTTGTGTTTTTGATGCTTGTTGAATCCAGTATTGTTATCGTTAACCAAGACTAAGATTAAAATGATGAAAAAATATTTTTGGTAGTTAAAATAAAACTAAAATTATGAGATGAAAAACTTAAAAATTCACAATTTAGTTAGAAACTCACTAAAATAAATAAAGAACTAAAATGACTGAAAACTAAAGCAAACAATTTAAATTAAAAAATAGTAATAAATTAAAAATAAATTAAATCTAAATAGAAATATTTAAGGAAAACTAATGAAAATGACAAAAGCAAATCATAAAATGACTAAATATTAATAAATGCTATAATAGTATGTAAATAAAACTGATATAACACTGCTTGGATAAATCTGGCCTTTCACTGTGCATCATTTAGTTCATGTAATTTCTCTCTCAGACAGTAGAGGGAGCCAGACCTACACATTTTCATATAATTGCTTTTTCTGGCTGTTATTTGAATTCATTTGAATATTATTTGAAGATGATTTCACACTCTATGTCAGCAAACCTGGCTTTATTACAGCTTTAATCGTCAATGATGTTCAAAATAGTGTCTTTGAATTTATACTGAATTCAGTAACTACACTACTGTTTAAAGGTTTGAGCTTTCTTAAGCTCACCAAAGCTGCATTTATTTGATCAAAAATACAGTAGAAAGAGTAATGTTGTGAAATATTATTGCAGTTTAAAATTATTGCTGTTTTCCATTTCTATTAAAATATAATTTATTCTTGTGGTGCAAAGCTGAATTTTCAGTCTTCAGTGTCATGATTCTTCAGAAATCATCCTGATATGCTGATTTGCTGCTCAAGATACATTTCTGATTATTATCAATGCTTAACACAGTTGTTCTGCTTCATATTTTGTGGAAACTGCAACGCTTAAGGATTCTGAGATGAATAGAAAGATCAAAAGAGCAACATTTATTTGAAACAGAAATCTTTTATAACATTATAAATGTATATACTGTCGAATTTGATCAATCTAATGCGTCCTTGTTGAGTAAAAGCATTCATTTCTATTTTTCTTTGAATGGACATACAGCACTATTCCAGCAGAGGTCGCTGTAATGTTAGAATTAATGCAAAACACAAATTGGTACAGTTAAGTTTGAAGATTTTAGCTCAGTTTAACGTTATTTTAGGTGTTTGTATTTCTGTTTTAATGTGTAAGGACAACATGTACCTTATTTACTTATGCTTTCAGTTTATTCATCAGCCCGCTGCGTTATTATCTACCTTTTTCTATAACACGAAATAAGCCTATGGGTGAGACTTCCGGTTCATTATCCGCAAATAACGAAATAACGAGAATAACAACGTTTAGTAAACGGTAAAACTACAAACCATAATTAAGACAATACATTAAAATAATACGATAAGACACACCAATTTGCAATATCAAGCAGCAAAACAAGCTGTTAAGATCAGACCGGAAGCCAGACTCATAATATTTACAAATGTCCGTGCCCATTCTTAAAAGAAGAAAGATAAAGAAAAATAATTTACCAGAATAACTTCTGAAGCAACTTTCCTGTTCTAATAAAAATAATAACCAGTAATATAATAGCCTAATATATTTTACACTCCCTGTCCTCAGGCTTATTTCCCACTTAATATTCTGTTTCTCTTAGAAGTATGTCGCTGTATGAACATGAGATGCACTGTTTCATACTGTTGTTATTGTGAATGAGGCATAAATGTGACAGAGGCTGACATAAATATTTTTTTCTCTGCATAATCATCACTTTCAGATTTCTGCTCTGCTGTCACAGAGCTCTGACACTGTTGCGCTGCAGGATGCGCGCGCACACGTGTGTGTCTGTGTGTGTGTGATGGCAGTTCGACTGGTTCCACAGTAAACATGAAGACGAGCGATCCTCACATGCTGTTGCCTTGGCAACACGCCCCTCTCATCTGCTACTGTACAGCTCTCCATCTCTGCTCCGTTAACAGCTAAATAAACAGAGAAGCAGAGACGCAAATCTATAGAGAATCACACTCAAGTATTCATGAGACTGCTGGAGATCAGACAGACAGGCTCTGTATGTGAGTTCAGAGAGATTTGGGGGTTTCTGACGCAGGAGAGTGTCTCTTTTAGAGGTCAGTGGCTTTTAGCACTGCAGTGTGAATTCTGCGTCTGTCTGTGAATTCGGCTGTTCCCTTCTCCATGTTATTCTGGGCTCAGAAACGCCACGTCACACGCTGACAAAAGAATCAAACTCATTCAAATGAATCAAACTGTGTTTAACAAAATAGCAGTGCATCATTTTGATCAAACTGTGCGAAACATAAAAGTATCAGACTGATTAAAATGTAGCCAAACGGTATCTGACATAAAAATGCTGCAATTAATCAATCAATCAATCAATTCGTGAACTTGAATTGATTTGTAAATTGATTCGGAGGTTTTCCGAAAGCATCGCGATTCTGTTTGGAATCGATTTTGTGCTTAGTTTTTAACCGCACATTCAAAATCGATTTGAGAGAGAATCGTTATGCATTCTGAAAATCTCAGAATCGATACACGAATCGATTTTGCATCGATTTATTGTCACATCACTAAAAATTAAGAGTAAACTGAGTAATAATGACTGAAATAGCGTTCAGAAAATCTCAGAATTGATCCATGAATCAATTCTGCATCGATTTATTGTCGCATCCCTAAGACAAAGTAATAGTAAATTGAGTCATAATGATTCAAATTAAACAAACTGTATCAGACAGCATAAAACTGAATCATTTTAATCAGACTAAATGGAACTGAATCTGAAGGATTCAAATTAATCAAGCTGTCCTGGAAAGAATGAACATGAGTCAACTGAGTCAAACTAAATCAGATAATTTCAAATGATTCAAACTGTTTAAATAGAATAAAAGTGAATCAAAATAAATCAGACTGATTCAGATTTACCCAAACAGAGTTGGACAGAATGAGTCTGAATCTAACTAAATCATACTCGTTCAAATTAATCACTGTATTGAACAAAATAACAGTGAATCATTTTGATCAAACTGTGTCAAACAGTGTTTGACTGATTAAAATGTAACCAAACTGTATCTGACAAAATAACAGTAAACTGAGACATAATTGTTCAAATAAAACAAACTGTATTGGACAGAATAAAACTGAATCGAGTTAAATCAGATTAATTTAAATTTAGACTGTACTAAAACGATTGAAACTAAATCAAAATAAATCATACTGATTTTAAACTGTGTTTGACAAAATTAATTGGACTCATTCAAATGAATCAAACTGTACTGAACAAAATGACAGTGAATTATTCTGATCAAACTGTCAAACATCAAGTATTAGACTGTTTAATATATAATCAAACTCTATCTGACAAAATAACAGTAAACTGAGTCATAATAATTAAAACAAAACAAACTGTATTGGATGGAATAAAACGGAATAATTTTAATCAAACTAAATGTGACTGGAATGGAACTGAATCAGATGGAATCAAATGGAAAGAATAGCATGCATCAAGCTGAATTATACTGATTCAACTGAAATAAAATGTCATACAGATTGAAACCGAGGCATTTTAATCAAACTGAATTAAACTAGATGAAACTGAATCAAAGTAAATCAGATGAATTCAAATTACTCAGACTGTAGTAAACAGAACAAAAAGTGAATCAAAATAAATCAGAGTGATTCAAATTTAATCAAACTGTGTAGAACGACAGTGAATCAAACTAAATCGAACTCAAATTCAAATTAATCATTAGAATGATTAAAATGTAACCAAACTGTATCTGACAAAATAACGGTAAACTGAGTCATAATGATTCAAATGAAACAAACTGTATCAGACAGAATAAAACTGAAGCATTTTATTTAGACTAAATGTGACTGGAATAGAACTGAATCAGATGGATTCAAATGAATCAAGCCGTACTGGAAAGAATGAACGTGGATCAAACTCAATTATACTGATTTAACTGAACAAAAATGTCATACAGAATGAAACCAAAGCATTTTAATCAAACTGAACTGAACAGGATGAAACTGAATCAAGCTAAATCAGATGAATTCAAATGATTCAGACTGTACCAAACCAAATGAAGTTGAATCAAAATAAATCAGACTGATTCAAATTTGATTAAACTGTGTTGGTCAGAATGACAGTGAATCAAACTAAATCAGACTCATTCAAATGAATCAAACTGTATTAGAACTAAACAGATTTTTAAGTGAATTGGACAGAAAAAAATGAATTTAACTAAATTATATTGAACTGAACAGAATGAAACTGATTCAATTTTTATCAAACTGTATTAGACAGAATAAAACTAAATCATTATTCAGACTAAATGTGACTGGAATGGAATTGAATCAGGTGGATTCAAACGAATCAAGCTGTACTGGAAAGAATGAACATGGATCAAACTGAATTATACTGATTTAACTGAATAAAAATGTCATACAGAATGAAACCAAAGCATTTTAATCAAACTGAACTGAACAGGATGAAACTGAACTGAGCTAAATCCGATGAATTCAAATGAATCAAACTGTATTAGAACTAAACTGATTTTTAAGTGACCTGGACAGAAAAAAATGAATCTAACTAAATTACATTAAACTGAACAGAATTAAACTGATTACATTTTTATCAAACTGTATGGGACAGAATGAAAGTGAATAAAATCATAGAAGACTGATTCAAATTTAATCAAACTGAATCAGACAGAATGACAATGGAACTGAATCATACTGATTCAAATGAATCAAAAGGACAGAACTGAATTAAACAGTATCAGTCAGAATGAAAGTGGATCAGATCAGTGAATCAGTCTGATTTAATTTGATTCTGTATATTTCAGTCGCTCTCACTCAGATTCAATTTGATTCAGTTTTAAAACCAATTTAAGTTAGACAAATGCTGTTTTGCATGCACATTGCTATCTGACTCTTTATATACCACATAGTATATACAACAACACTGTTGTCACATGATCGCATTTTGTGCACGTTTTAAACGAAGTAGCATCCAGTTTTGATCTTTGATGCAAAAAAACATTTATTTCACACTTCAAAGCAAATTTTGTGTAAGAAATATTAGTCAAATGGATCAAATAATGAGAAAAAACAGATACCGAATGTGAATGGTGCAGAATGTGCGCACACACTTAAGGCAACATGAATGTCTCTATGTGTGAATATCTGCACTGTGTTTTTTCATCTTTATTTAGCATTCAGAGCGAATAAGAATACAGTGCTTGTGCGTGTCGCCATCCCGACGAAGGGGTTTTCCTGTGAAAAGCCTTTTTTCAAAGCAGCGTTTCTAGCTGAGTCATATCAGAGAGAGGGAGAGGCAATCGACCGTTGCAGAAAATACGATGGAAAGAGGACGAGGGACAGAAAAATGTGCCAGAGAGCTGGGAAAGAGCGATGGTGTGAATGAAAGGAGAGGGAGAGACGGAGCGTGTGTTTCATGAGGGGCGGGGTTTGCTGCTGGTGGGCGGGGTTTAGCTCTGCTCCGCCATCAGAGCAGTGTGTTCACCATCAGTCGGCTCTGAGCAGGATGAGAACAGCTTTTTCCGTCACCTCCCTTCTCGTCTCCTCACCTCCCAGGGCCGCCTCGAGCGAAAGACGGAAAGACGCAGAGCGCTTTATAGCCTCCGTATCTGCATTGAGTTGATGGAAGCAGCTGACAGCTGAAGACCAGACCTGAGGATTCAGTACAACAGGCTGTTACGTGCTTGTACTTTGGAGTTTATGGTCTACTGTTGCTTTTGAGACGGATTCTACAAGTGTTTGTGTCTTTAAGAATCGTCTACAGGTGTGTTTACCTGCCTCAGGGGTTCTAAACAGGTACGAAAGTTTTCGGACTAGCTTGACGATGACCACCATGCAGAAGTTGCTCCAGTTGCCAGTGAATGCTGTGAATATCGTGAAGAGCGTGCAGGGAGTCGCTCAGGGTCAGGAGGAAGCTCTCAGTCCGGTTCTGACGCCCGACAGCGGCCCGCAAAACTGGTACAGCGCCGTCCAGCCCGAAGAACTCCGACACCTGAGATCTGGGGGGACGGGAGGTGGGGGTGGGAGTGGAGGGGGAGAGGGGTCAGAGGATCGACCCGGGCTGGAGGAGGGGCTTACCAGCGTTCAGTCGCAACCTTTACGGTACGCTAACACTCATGTAAAGTCGTGAATGGCTGTGTGAATGATGCTCCTTTAAAGCGTAATTTTGAATGTACTTTGCCTTTGTTTTTTCTCTGAAAAAAATTGACACAAATGAGATAGCTACTAAAAAAAAATTTGAAATTCATTTGAATTCGTTTAATCGAAATATAAAATTCATTTGAATTTTTTCTCTTTTTTTTTAAAACGAATAAAATTAGTACATATTTAGTTAGAACTAGCTGTACATTTATAAATTAGAATTTAAAAATGTATAAATAATTTTTAAAATAATAATTTTATACATTTATAAACTATATAAACAAATTTTATTTTGTACTAATATATATATTTATTTATATGTCACGTGTACTAATTTATTTAGTTGATACTAATTTGTTCATTTAGTTGATACATTTAAATTATTTTAAATTCATTAGAATTCATTGTCGAAATTTTAAAATTCATTTGAATTCTTTCAAAATGTATTTTTTTTATTAAAATGAATCAAATTAGTACATATTTAGTTAGAACTAGCTGTACATTTATAAATTATAATTAAAAAATGTACAAATAATTTTAAACAATTATAATTTTATAAATTTATAAACTATATAAACACATTTTATTTTGTACTAATATATATTCATTTATATGTCACGTGTACTAATCTATTTAGTTGGTACTAATTTATTTATTTGGGGAATACATTTCAATTATTTCGAAATTTATTAGAATTCGTTCAGTTGAAATGTAAAATTCATTTGAATTCATTCAAAATGTAAAATTTTTGATTAAAATGAATGAAATTAGTACATATTTGGTTAGAGCTAGCTATACATTTATAAATGATGATAAAAAAAATCTATAAATAATTTTCAAAAATTACAATTTTATAAATGTATAATCTATAGAAACAAATTTTATTTTGTACTAATATATATTAATTTTTATGCCATGTGTACAAATGTATTTAGCTGATGCTAATTTATTTAATTGATCAATTTAAATTATTTGACATTTATCTGAATTCGTATAGTCAAAATGTAAAATTCATTTGAATTCATGCAAAATGTAAAATTTTTTATTAAAATGAATAAAATTAGTACATATTTAGTTAGAACTAGCTATAAATTTATAAATTATAATTGAAGAAATGTACAAATAATTTTAAAAATTATTATTTAATTAAACTTAATTAAATTATTTAATACATTTATAAACTATATAAACAAATTATATATATATATATATATATATTAATTAAAAAATAATCTTATTGCTTGTTTTTTTGTATGTAACAGTCGTACACTATAATTTAATATACATTTAAATAATTTATTTAGTTGATAAATTTGCATTTTTTTATCAGATTTTCAATTTTATAATAATCTTATTGCTCTTTTTATTCTATGTAAAAGTCATACATATATAATGTTTATATATTTTTGTATATGTACATATAATTTACTTTGTTTATATATTTACATTTTTTAAATTGTAATTTTAATTTTAAAAAATCTTATTGCTCGTTTTATTATATATAAAAGTCATAAACATAGCCTATATAATGAAATACACACACATGCACACAATTTACATATAAATATTTTTATTATAAATATATATTACAATCATATATATATATTGTGTGTGTGTGTGTGTATGTGTATGTATGTGGGCCTACTTAATTATATTTTGGGGACAAAACTGTACCCAAAAGTGAGCTAAACCTGAAAAAAAATCTCCAAAAACTTCCCTTTGGGGACATCCTCATTTGTAAAACTGGTATAAAAAAAAATTAAGCACATTTTTTTATTATTGTAAAAATGCAGAACGTTTTCTGTGAGGGGTAGGGTCAGGATTAGCTTATAAAATCTACAATATATCTGTATATAAAAACAATATAAGTGTATGTAATGTCTCCATTTAAATACCAATAGTAAATGTGTGTGTATGTGTGTGTGTGTGTGTGTGTGTGTAATTGGTAAAACTCTTACGATCCAGCCTTTTCTGAAACTCCTTAAGAAACACTGCTGTCTTGGAGAAACTCTCATTAGTGCTTTTTCTTCCCTACTGGATCTTGTCTTAAGTTGTTGAACCTCTTGAGTAGAGGGGTTGTTAATTGTCAGCTGTGGCTGGTGTAACAGTCACCTGTGCAGCTGCTCGTACAGTGACACCTGAGTCATGCAGATCTTCCTCTACACACGGTCCAGAACTGTTGGCAGAAACTCCAAGAGTATCAGTGTCTCAGAGTTCGTCTTCAGAGTGGATAGCTGTGCTCCTCAACAGGCTGCAAGAGAGAGCGAGAGAAACCCTGTCGAGTGTTGAATTATGAATAACTTTAATAAAATGGAGCTCAAAATGTCTCACGCATGAAGAAGGAGACGACAGGAGATATATTGCAAATCAGATTCTCTGCAGGGAACGTATATTTCATTATATATGGTCCTTACAATATGCTATAAAATGGTTTTAGTTTCACATTAGTTCAATATTCCTCTCATGCAAATGCAGAAGCTGGGACAATGCATTGCCAGTGCTTTGTGTCTCATTGTAATCGAAAAGACGATCGATTCACATTAATACAGCAATCTGTCCCGCAACATTAAAGAGTGTGAAAAACACATTATTGTAAGACATGTTGTTTGTATTTCACCACAAAACTGACAGATTTTGAAAGCTGAGGCTTTGTTTTATATTAAAAGTACCAAAAAGTGCTATTATTGGGTGGTTGGCGCACTATAAATAGGCCTAATGAATGCAAACAAAGACGTGAAATATTATTTCCATGCATACTGTCCCTGCGAGTAACACATGGTATGATTTCTGTGAATAATCCTACATATATTAAAATAAATTCCGGTGGCCTGGCAACCAGCTCCTAATCTGGGCAATCTGCATTCGCAGACTATACTCTCAAAATATTATAATTTTAATTGCTATGATTTAATTCTCATAATTTTGACTTTTTTCTTAAAATATTTCAACTTTATTCTCAAAATTTCAGCTTTATTCTCAAAACATTTCGACTTTATTCTTTAAACATTTCGACTTTATTCTCAAAACATTTCAACTTTATTCTCGAAGTATTTCCACTTTATTCTAGAATCATTTTGACTTCATTCTTGAAACGTTTCAATTATTTCCAAACTTTCAACATTATTCTCAAAATGTTTCAACTTTATTCTCAAAATATTTCAACTTTATTCTCAAAACATTTCAACTTTATTCTCGGAACAGTTTGACTTCATTCTTGTAATTTCAAGTTTATTTTCAAAATATTTCAATTTTATTCTCAAAACATTTTGACTTCATTCTTGAAACATTTAGACTTTATTTTTGAAATATTTTAACTTGATTCTCGAAATTTCAACTTTATTCTCGAAACAGTTTGACTTTATTCTTGAAATTTCTACTTTATTCTCAAAATATTTCAACTTTATTTTTGAAATTTCTACTTTATTCTTGAAATATTTTGACTTTATTCTCGAAACATTTTGACTTTATTCTCGAAATATTTCAACTTTATTCTCAAAACATTTCAACTTTATTCTCGAAATTTCAACTTTATTCTCAAAACATTTCGACTTTATTCTTGAAACATTTTGACTTTATTCTCGAAATATTTCAACTTTATTCTCGAAACATTTTGACTTTATTCTCGAAATATTTCAACTTTATTCTCGAAATTTCAACTTTATTCTCTAAACATTTCAACTTTTTTCTCAAAACAGTTTGACTTTATGCTTGAAATTTCTACTTTATTCTCAAAACATTTAGACTTTATTCTCAAAATATTTCAACTTTATTCTCGCAATTCTCGAAATATTGCGACTTTAATTTAATCATTTTAGATTTTTTTAACGTGGCACTAAAATGCTGTCGTATAATACTTTTGTGTGCAAAGAAAACAAAAATAATGACTTTAACAGTTTCGTTCATGAGAGTACTTGGTCAATTTTTTACGATGTCCTTACTACTTTCATGTGTCTTGAATGTGTCAGTTGTGTTGCTGTCTATGCAGGGTCAGAAAGCTCTCGGATTTCATCTAAAATATCTTTATTTGTGTTCAGAAGATGCACAAAGGTCTTATGGTTTTGGAACAACATGAGGTTCATTTTTGGGTGAACCATTTGGGTAAAGTATCTAATAATAAACACACTTTTTGTAAACACACTCTAACCTGTTAAAAAATGAAATGAAAAATACAGGTTAGACTGTGTTTTGGGCCTAAGATTGCGCCTTTTCCATTAGAGTAAAATACACCCCTTGTTGTAAATATACCCAGCGTCAGATCTATCGTCAGGACTAATTAATTTGCTAAAAGCTCCAGAATGTAAATCAAAGCCTTGGTGCTCAGAGTTGCTGCAGGTCAGAAGGGAAAGCGATTACAGGTTTGTATTTCCTCCGCATGCAGTAGTTCATACTGTGATTCAGAGACTTCCCGTAGCTCATCTCTGATGTGTGACTGTGTTGATCCACTGCATTTATTATCCAAAACGACTTACAGTTCATGCACAGCACTGTGGAATATGACATATGATAATCTGGCGTACTGTGGAGGTGATGTATTTGACTGTAGCACGTCTGCTGAATCACCAAGCCCGTGTTCATCCTCTTACGTCGCTCTGATCACGACACACCGCGTGCGCGCGCGTTTGTGTGTGTGAGGTAACCGGAGCTGACGGAGCGCGTCCACACACGACTAGCACAGCCGTCATGACAGGACACACACACTGATGCGTGAACGGAAACACCGCCCACACCTTCTCACACACACATACGCACTAATATTTGACAGTGTGAATCTCTGCGGACCCTTCCGGCTAATGAAAGCCACCGAGGGAGTCTTTTTTCAAGAGCGATAGATAGTTGTGTTGGGTGGGAGACTCTGGCAGCAAATCTATTCACTGGAGTTTATTGCTCTCTTTGTTGCTGTGGAAACCAGAGAGCGGGACCTGGGTGTGTTGTGAGATATCATAGTCGTTTAATTCCGGCAACGGTGGCGTGACAGCCACCGGGGGAATGTTTTTAATTAGCGAATTGTGTTATCTCGGCCAGCTCATAATATTTTCATGCCACAGCTTTTGAGGGAACACGCTCGCTCTGACTGGCTCGTTCTGAACCCGCTGGGATGATGATGATTAGGGGTTGTCGAAATGCTTGACATGTTTGCATTGATCAAGGCTCTTTGATGACATGAGTGGAAATCCAGTGTTGCATCACTGTAGATATTATCAACCTTTTTCTTCAGTGTGGAAGTAAGCCTATGGGTAAGACTTCCGGTTCATTACCCGCTATAGGGAAATGAGAAGAATAACAACGTGCAGTAAACGGTAAAACTGTTTGCACTACAAACCAGTGAGTTTATAATTAGCATCATACATTAAAATAACATGGTAAGACACCAGTTTGAAATATGAAGCAGCAAAACAAGCTGTTTTGTACATCTAAAAAGAGCTGGACGCGGATGAGACCGGAAGCCTGACCCATAAAATGGCGCTCTCAGGCCACACATCATGCTCTTATGCATTGAAAAATCATGGAGCACAGAGGAAACTGACAATGCGCTGACAGACAAGACAGAGCAGGTTACTTTAGGTATGAAACAAAGTCTCAGCATTCAAATTTTGTCATTTTTAAAAAGTGATTACCAGGGTTCAAGTGCTTGAAGGCATATAAGCACATATGAAATTGAGATTATTTAGCAAGCCTGTAACCACCTAAATCAATGATTTAAAAAGCATTTTTGGCAAATCCAGGTAATTTACCATAGAAATATTACGTAAACGTTATGACTGTTATAGCGCCAGCTGTGATCCTTAAAACTTTGCATGCTTGTTTAGAATCACCTGTCGCATTTACTCACCAGGTTTTGTGAAGTTTTGAGTTTTCCTTTAGGCTTTATAGGATTTTGGGTAAATTTGGACAGGCCCGATTTCTAAACAACCCCATTATAGCTTCCCAAATAGTAAATGTCAATGTTTTTTTCATAATTATTGACCTAGAGGGTCCAGAGAAATGTACTACAGTGTTTTTTTCAGGTTGAGTGAAAAACCTAGGAGTAGTTCATAAAAAAATCTTCTCAATCATTTAACAAATGATTTTATTGACAGCAGTGGGTCTAGAGGCAAAGTTGTCCAGAATGAAGAGTTCTCTCATATGATACGAATATCGCGTGTATGCGCGAAAAACCGTGCAATGTTCAATTGTTAACGGCTTTGAAAAATTCGATATTGCCCCCCCCCCCGGTGGCGTTCACTGGCCATTGGTGGCCATGTTTTTATTTTTTAGATACGCGAATGTCCTTATAGACACTGTGGCACTTTGGACCAAGACCGTGCACAGCGATTTTCATGCTGAGGACAAATGGTTGCGTAGCTATAGCCATTTTATGTTTTATAGCGCCACAAAGTGGCCAAGGTCTGCGATGTTTTTTTTTTTTTTTTTCCTGTGACCTCAGACTGAGCTCTTACATACGTGCTCTGAGTTTGGCAAAGATCTCATTCCATTCAGGAGTTATAGGCATTTTACTAAATGTGGCCCCGCCCCTTTTGAATGTTTTAGCATCCCATTGCGACGGCAAGTCGTAAGTTAAGCTTTTTTTGGATAATTTTTGATATTCACTGTCCAGAGAATCTTCCTGTACTGGTTTGGTTCAGATTGGGTGAAAAACCTAAGACTAGTCTGCAAAAGTATGTTTTTCAAAAAATGCAAAATACCCAAAAATTTCGCCAGACATGCATTTTGTCCGGTGTGAGCCAAAGATTCCAGCAACATTAAACACTTGAGCCGTGACGAACGTTTAAGGAATTATGAGCGATTACGTACTTTTGATCGCTGTAGGCAGTGTGAGTACTACCATCCCTCCAGGTTTTAAGTCTCTATGACTTACGGTTTGGTCTGCACTATAAGATTGCTGATCTTGGCCATTCTAACAATTATAATAGGGTTTCAGCATTACGCACTTGAATCCCTAAATACAGTTTCGTGGCTCTTTGATGTACCATGACAAATCTCTGTAGTTTCAAGTCCCTACAACTAATGGTTTGGTCTGCACAATCAGTTTTACATGGAGATTGCTTATCCTTGGCCATTCTAACAATTACAATAGGGTTTCAGCCCTATGCAAAAATAGTTTTGTGGCTCTTTGATGTACCATGACAAATCACTGTAGCATCACAGTTCAAGTGGCTCGTGAACCAATCATCTATTCCTCTTTACTAGTTATAGCATGAAATAAACATAAATGAACATCAGAAGTAGTACATCTCAATTCCATTCATACTACCCACATTCATACTATATAGAACATACTTTTTAATGGTCAGCAATTACGTTCAAATTCAAACGTAGTACCTACTCGAGCAGTGTGTGATTTTGAATGCAGATTATGTTAAACAAGTGCAATTTAACCACAATGAACATGCTTTTTCTTGAGGTACTTACATTTAAAAAAGGCTGTGTCTCCGCCTTCCGCCACTTTTCGAATATGACGACTCCTCTCCCGTGGCCTCATGGGATAGTAAAGTGACCATCGTCCAAGTATCCACCTACTTGCCTCGCATACTGTATAGTAGGGAAGTATACGATTTCAGACGCAGCAACGATATCTTGTACCTTACACTAATGTTCATTTTTAAGGAAGTTTCTTATGCTCTGTGTTTAAATAATTCAGTGTTTGTTTAATCAAAAATACTGTAAAATTGTGAAATATTATTACAATTTAAAATAGCTGCTTTCTATTTTAATATATTTTAAAATCTAATTTATTCCTGTGATGCAAAGCTGAATTTTCAGCACCATTACTCCAGTCTTCAGTGTAACATGATCCTTCAGAAATCATTCTGATATGCTGATTGGCTGTTTGAGAAACACTTTTCTTATTATTATCAATGCCGGAAATAATTGTGCTGCTAAATAAGTTTTTGTGAAAAAGCCAAGACTGCATGTAAGTAGGATTTCCTACTAGACATGTTCATTCAGTTGATTTGTGTGTGCATGTGTCTGTTATGTGTGAACAGATGTCAGTTTGTTGATTTAAACCCAGCCAGTGATTACTGGCGAGAGAGAGATAAAACGTCTCCGCATCTTTCCTTCATGACTTCTTTCTAAAAGGAGATTGCTAACATTAGGATGTGGTTGCTATAGTAATGGGTATCTATGGACAGAAGGGTTATGGGCTTATACGTCTTGCACGCAGGATGTCAGACAGTCGCATCTGTGTCAGATTGATGAGTCGACTGACCCAGGATCAGATGAAGGTCTCAGTGTCACAGATAACTTTGTTGAATCAGAATAAGTTTAGCTCATCATGTGACTGATGCGCAGATCCTCTTTACTCATTATGGTTCAAATTGAGGATCTTTTACATTTAGTTACATGCAGAGAGAGTTTAATATTTATATCTTTGCTCATTTGAACTATAATATTAATAGCGTTTCCCAGACATCTGGAGAATCAGCGGCTTTATTCATTATCGTGGCTCAGGGTTCGTTTGGAGTCACCGAAATCAGCTAACGGGGAACATGTAGTTAGTTTAGAGCAACAAATCCTTCTATCTTCAATCATTAAAGACCCTTTGAAAACAGTTTCTTTAATGTGTTGACATACTGTGTAAAACCAAGACATATTTTATGTATTTTGAAGACCTGATTCTTTTTTTTTAAATAGCTAATAGCTATAACTCACAGAATAGCAAAATCACACTTGACTGTTCGACTTATAGATAAAAAGACACTTTTAAATGAATAAATCTACACCACTTCCTTGCAACCAGTGGATGGGAAAGGAAAATAAGCTATTAGTGTTGGAACAACACAAACGACACATTGGCGTTGCTAATTGCTAATTAAATTTTGCTAGAACTGGCTAATTGCTGATGCTTGCAGGTAGTACTTCTAAAGTAAAGCAAAGGAAAATTCTGTTTTTATGACTTATACTGCAATGTTAATGACTTAAACATGGTTTTAAACCTAAATTAAGCTAAAGAAGCTCATTTTATGATACTGTGCTATGATACTCTACTGAGAGATGAGGAACTTTTATTTTGAAATGTACAATATGATTTAATACATTCATTTTCCCAAATGTTTTGAGGATTGAAATAAAGACATATCATCAAACCAGAATTTGTTAATTGCTAATGCTTGCAGGAAGTACTTAAAGTAAAGCAAAGGAATATTCCCATTCTCTCTTTTTTATGACTTATACTTTGAAAAAAATCACTGTTTTAAACCTAAATTAAGCTAAAGAAGCTAATTTTAGGATACTGTACGGTGATACTCTACAGAGAGATGGGGAACTTTTATTTTTAAAAAAGGTACAAATTTGACTTAATACATTGTTTTTTCCAAACGTTTTAAGGATTAAAATAAAGACACATTGTCGAACCAGAATTTGTTAAATTGCTAATACTTGCAGGTAGTACTTATAAAGTAAAGCAAAGGAATTTTCTAATTCTCTCTTTTTTGTGACTTATACTGCTGAAAAAAACACTGTTTTTTAATCAGAATTAAGCTAAAGAAGCTCATTTTATGATACTGTGCTATGATATTCTTATTGAGAGATGGGGAGCTTTTATTTTGAAATGTACAAATTTGATTTAATACATTCTTTTTCCAAATGTTTTAAGAATTGAAATAAAGACACATCGTCAAACCAGAATTTGCTAATTGCTAATACTTGCAGGTAGCACTTATAAAATAAAGCAAAGGAATATTCTCATTCTCTTTTTTATGACTTATACTGCTGAAAAAAACACTGTTTTTAAAGGAATTAAAGGGGTCATCGGATGCTAAGTTCACTTTTACATGCAGTTTGAACATTACTGTGTGTTTGCAGTGTATGTACAAATCTACCCTATAATAATAAAAATAAATGCAGTGGTTTTTAATTAATCTGCAAAAATAATATCCCCTTTCTCAAATCGAGCCGTTCTCAGATGCCTGTCGTTGTTGCGTCACACCCACAGAGGCCGCTCCCACGATAGTTGATTGACATGAGCGTTTTACCTCAGATCAGTTGTAACAGTCCAACCTCCATGTTTTGATGCCGGAGCAGGGATGTAAGTTAGACAAGAATATCTCCGATTGAGCGATTGAGGTGTTGTGTTGCTGGATGTAATAATAAACGTAGTGGTCGTCATTAACTCCCGACATCTGAGCTGCTGAAGATGCAGTGGATTACGTTTGTTTGTGAAGGGAATGCGCCTCCCGATCTACATATATCATATATCATATATGTTCACACAAATCATTCATGATCCAGCTTCACTTACAGCAGAAGTGAGTATAAGGGGTTTTTTTATGAATCTTTGTGATTGCCTTTCCTAATAATGTGCTAGTTAGCAAGTTTAGTGGCTAAACGTGGCTAAATGTGGCTAAAGTAAACAGGCTCGTCACTCCACAGAGAGAAGAGAGGGGCGGGGCAAGCAGAGCTCATTTGCATTTAAAGCAACCTCAACCAGAATAGGATGATTTTTGCAGAGCTGGTAAAAAGGGTAAAAAGGATGTTGTTTTACACTACCATTGAGAATTTTTAATTTTATATTATAGACTTTTCATTAAGACCCTAAAGAATCATAACAACTTGTGGAAAATGAACATCCGATGACCCCTTTAAGCTAAAGAAGCTAATTTTATGATAATGTACTATGATACTCTATTGAGAGATGGGGAACTTTTATTATGAAATGTACAAATTTGATTTAATACATTCTTTTTTCCTAATGTTTTAAGAATTGAAATAAAGACACATCGTCAACCCAGAATTTGTTAATTGCTGATGCTTGTAGGCAGTACTTATAAAATAAAACAAAAGGGTATTCTTATTCTGTCTTTTTTTATGACCTATACTACTGGGAAAAAACAGTTTTTAACCTGAATTAAGCTAAAGAAGCTAATTTTATGAAACTGTATGATAATCTACTGAGAGATGGGGAGCTTACACATTTGATTTAATACACCTTTTTCCCCAAATAAGGAATAAAATAAAATTAAACTTACATTTTCTGAAATTGCCTGGCAAACAGTTTAAGTCTTTCTCCTCTCACTCAGTTAATAAAAAACTGTTGCTTGAGTAGAAAATGGCTGCCTGGGGGTGTAACCAAGATGGCCTCCAAGTGAACTGACTTGCCTGAAAGGGATTTTTTCCAGTGAAAACAAATGCTCAGAAGTTGCTATTTCAGAGGAGACTTAACTGAGGTCTTGTTTATGTTTGAATATCAGCATTTCTCAGTCATTTCTCCTAGAATTAATCACAAACAAGACATTTTTGGCATCTATAGAGATGAATGAAAATGATTTAGCTCAGGTGATTTTGGATATATTTGATCGGATATTTTGATTCATTCTGAGATCTCTGACTGTGCAGTTTCTTCTGGTATCACAGTTTGAGACTTTGTTGTAAAATATATGTATTTAAGAGTCTTATGCTCAGGAGAGGCATGTCAGAACAACAATTTACTGCCATTGATTTCTTGGAGAAATGATTCAAGTGAGAAAAAGAGAAGAGGTTTGTGGCTTCCCTTAAGTTAGTATCTTATGCTTATGAAAACCAAATCATGCTGTTGATGATATTTCTGGGTGTGTTTGTCTATTCTGTTCTCTGTTTGTCAAATTTGTGTGAATCCTTTGATGAAAGGCTTGATTTCATTTGTTCTGGTTGGTCCTTCTGAACTCGTGAACGTCCGCAGGGCTCTTAAAGAGCTGAGATGAGTCTCTCAGGATGATACATCATAATAGACACCTTTTTGAGATATTTAAAGTAGAGAGAACAAGAACAGATGACGAAAATTCTGTCTTTTTTGTCTTTTGTCTTCAGACACGATGACCTGAAGGAGATGCTGGACAGCAATAAAGACTCCTTAAAGCTGGAGGCCATGAAGCGCATTGTAGCGGTGAGTAAGCTATGTATATTCCAACACAAAAAAAACTAAATTAGTGAGTGAGTGCATACTATTTCTAAAGCTTGCATTATAAAAACAGAGCACAGTGCACTGAGTAATGTGTCCCACAGTGCAGTTCTCTCAAGTGTCAATTGCATTGTCTCATTGTGTGATGCACAGCTGGGCTGTGAAATTTGAGCTCTGTTTTAATGGATCATCTGTAATAAAGTCCCATCAGGTTCAGTTTTATAGCTGTATTGATCAACAGAAGAGAATCAGATATATACACAGAAATCTAAGTCGGATAAAAAACCCGATTGTTTAGCATTTCAGGAAGACATATTTGGATTTGTGTCGGTAATTATGTGACTGTGTAAACAAACAGAAGGCTGTAATTGAGGGCAATAAATGCCGCTGTCACTGTGTGTTTTGTGAAGTCTTGGCTCTCGCCGGTTTGTAACTGTTGCATCAGGTCTGTTTCTATAGCAAGACGAGCGATTTCAGCGAGCGCTTTGGAAACGGGACAGAAATGCGAAATGCGTTTAATATTCATGAGCGGTTTTAGTGTCTCAGTATTGTGAAGGATCAGATCAGGACTGAAATATTTATCACTCGGAGCTCAGAAGCCACAAACAGTCACCTGATACTGTTTCCATTCACAGAGCACAGGTGGCACCGGCAGCAGGTACATGAATCCTTCAGGACCAAGTCAAAATTCATAGTATTTATAGTTTTTAATTTCCTGTGAAGAATTCATCAGTGCATGTAATAAAAAATATGTTCTTTTCTAGTAGCGAGCAAACATTTCCAGTGAATATAGTGTAACAAATTTACTCTGGCGGTTGTAATGTTATTGCAAACTGATGCAATAATCAAATACACTGCTGATCTGTTCTCTTTTGTTGGCTTATTGCACATTTTATTGAAGTTTAATGCTATCCTTATTGTTTCTGTGTTAGATAACACTGGTTGCATATCTAAATTAGACCATGTGATAATAATAACATATTTAGATTCATTATTTATATTTAAAAGAAATTGAAAACTTCTTTTTCAGTGTAGTTGGCAACGTTTTCAAATGGGTAACTTTAACTTTAACTTAAACTGAATTGATGGTTAAGTTAGATATGTCAAGCACAGTTACGTGACAGAATCTATCAAAAATCACAGCCAATCAGAAAGAATCATTCTCTCCTAAGCACTCACAACGAAATGGATAAGTACATTTAATAATGGGGGTGAAAACTTTTTGAACTTGAATATTGCGCTAAATTTATCTTATTTTGTCTTCTGGGAAGCATGTAAGTATGTTCTGTAGCTTCTGAAGGGCAGTACTAAATGAATAAAATATGATATTTAGGCAAAATAAGAAAAATGTACACATCTTCATTCCGTTCAAAAGTTTTCACCCCCATCTACTAATGCATCGTGTTTCCTTCTGGAGCATCAGCGAGTGTTTGAACCTTCTGTAATAGTTGCATATGAGTCTCTCAGTTGTCCTCAGTGTGAAAAGATGGATCTCAAAAATCATACAGTCATTGTTGGAAAGGGTTCAAATGCACAAAAATGCTGAAAAACCAAATAATTTGTGGGACCTGAAGGATTTTTCTGAAAAACAGCAGGCAGTTTAACTGTTCAGGACAAAAAAGGGACTCATGAACGACTATCACTAAACAAAAAACAGCTGTGGATCATTCAGGTAACAAGACAGTATTAAGATGTATGTAAACTTATGAACAGGGCCATTTTTATAAATTCAACTATTGTTTTCTCTTGTGGACTGTTTGTAAATGTCTTTGATGTCAAATATCTTATTCAAGTCAGTACTAAATAAAAAATAACATGCATTTTTGTATGATCCCTCTTTATTTGGTAAAATAATTAACAATTTTCAGATTCTGCAAGGTGTGTGTAAACTTTTGACCTCTATATTGTATATCAGTATGTAAATATTTGTTTGTTTGTTTTCACACAGATGATCGCCCGGGGGAAGAACGCCTCAGATCTCTTCCCTGCAGTGGTGAAGAACGTGGCCTGTAAAAACATTGAGGTGAGTGATACCCAGCAGGGAGACAGGAAGCGGCTCAGAGCTTACAGGATGTCAGCTTTTCTGGCTGTTATTAAACTTTAATCTTGTGTTAATATGCAATGGCAACGTGGTTCTGCTCATGAGTCACTGTAAGCTCAAGTGCTGAGTCACAAAAAAACGCATTAAACACCTGCTCTATTCACCCCTCTGGTTTGTGAGTTTACAGTGACGTGTGTTTTCTCTCTCAGGTGAAGAAGCTGGTGTACGTGTATCTCGTCCGATATGCTGAAGAACAGCAGGATCTCGCTCTGTTGTCCATTTCCACCTTTCAGAGAGGACTGAAGGTCACAAAACACACACAACCACATTATTCAGGGTCTGAACATGTTGCTTCATCCTCACAAAATCCTATCATCTTCTCTGATGCCTTTCACAATATCCAAAACATAAGAAAAAGCTGCACTCTAGTTTGCATACTTTGTATTGAAAGTGCATAATGTACTATAGCCAACTGCTTATTTGTGCCCCTGGAGCACAAAACCAGTCATAAGTAGCACGGGTATATTTGTAGCAATAGCCAAAAACATTGTATGGGTCAAAATTATCAATTTAGGATATTAAGTAAAGATCATGTTCCATGAAGATATTTTGTAAATTTATATATCAAAACCATTAATATATCAAAACTTAATTTTTGATTAGTAATATGCATTGCTAAGAACTTTATTTGGACAACTTTAAAGGTGATTTTTCTCAATATTTTCATTTTTTTTGCACACTCAGATTCCAGATTTTCAAATAGTTGTATTTTGGTCAAATATTGTGCTATCATAACAAACCATACATCAATGGAAAGCTTATTCGTTCAGCTTTCAGACAATGGTAATTTGCTGTTTATCACAATTTGTTCAATTTAGTAAAAAAAAAAAATAAATAAAAAATAATAAAAATAAATAAATAAATGAATAGTATAATATATAAATATATTAAAAATAAATATAAAATATATTAAAATTCTATATTATTATTATTATTATTATTATAAATTAAATATTTAAATATTAATACAATTAAATATTAATGTATAGTCAGTTTTCAGCCTAGTTTATTGCCAAATATACCCCAAGATCAAATTCGTACAAGTGTAATTTTAGTGTTTATTTACTGTTATAGTTTTTATTCATGTTTTGAATTAGACTTACTTTAGCAAGTTTGCTATGTGCTTTTGTAATTTTTATTTTCTATTTAGGTTTTATTTATTTTTATTTATAATTTAGTTTTTATTTATTTCCAATTAATTTTTGTGCTTCAACTTAAACTTATTTCAGTTAGTTCCCATGCAACATTTCTAATTTCTTATCTAATATTTATACTAAATAATAAATATTTTTAAAAAATGTCACGTTACACATTTCCGTTTGAAATTTCAAATGTATTTTATTTCTGCTTCATTTAAAAAAAATGAAAGAAAAAGGTTTTAATAGATTTAGTTATTGTTATTGATAACACTGTACATTGCTGTTGATGTCAAATGTTACTGTACTTTTGATTATGGAGTAAGATTATCATAAAGTCATAAAGTTTATCATAAAGTCTTTTGATACTACAGATCTTGCATACCATTTGCTTTTACATTTTCGCTAAATTCCTCACCTTACAATTCAGAATTACGTTTATGTTCATATATTTAAAGGGATAGTTTACCCAAAAATTTAAATTCTGTCATTGATTACTCACCCATATGTTGTTCCAAACCTGTAAGACCTTTGGTCATATTCAGAACACAAATTAAGATATTTTCGATGAAATCCGAGAGCATTCTGACCCTGCATAGACAGCAACACAACTGACACATTCAAGCCCAGAAAGGTAGTGAACATGAACACGCATCGAAGACTGACAGAAAAGAGAAGAAATAGTTGGATAAAGTTGTTATTTTTGTTTTCATTGCGCACAAAGGTTGAACCACTGATCTACTCAATAGAGAACTCTGACAAACCTGTTTCATAGTGCAAGAGGTTTTAGGAAATACTAAATCGTAAATCAAATACATATTACCAGAATGTGGAAACAGTATATGCTTTTGACCTTCTGTTTTCAGTGTACTTTGATTGGACTATCAAATACAAACTCACCACACATATTATATAAGTATGGAGACTATGCTAATAGTGATGCAGGCTAAATGCTCAGTAAACACTCAAAATGTTGCAGAAATGTCACATGGGGCCAAAAATGCCCTCTAGTGTTCAGATGGAGTAAATACCTGTCACACCCTTTAATTAATGCATCATATTTATAATAAATAGACCTCTGTTAATCATTGCGACACTCTGATTCAGGACCCAAACCAGCTGATCCGTGCAAGTGCCCTGCGTGTGCTGTCCAGCATCAGAGTGACCATCATCGTGCCCATCATGATGTTGGCCATCAAAGAGGCGGCGTCTGACATGTCTCCATACGTTCGCAAGACCGCAGCTCATGCCATACCCAAACTACACAGGTACAATATAGCAAGTGTCTGGTCTGAACACATATCAGCTATTGGGAGTAGTCAACAATTAATTAATTTAAATACTTATGTTTATTAACATCTTTTCATTTTAGTTACATTACCACTCAAAAGTTTGGTGTCTTTTTGTTTGGGAGTTTTTGTTTTTTTTATTTTGCTCACAAGACTGCATTTATTTGATAAAAAATACAATAAAAGCAGTAATAATGTGAAATATTTTTTCAATTTGAAATAATTGTTTTCTATTTGCTTTAATTTTAAAATGCAATTTATTCCTGTGATGCAAAGCTGAATTTTCAGCATCTTTACTCCAGGCTTCAGTGTCACATGATCCTTTTGAAAATGCTTTTGTTTTGTTTTGTCAGGATTGACTGATGAAAAAGCTACTTTTAGTCTCTTTTTTTGATTGATTAAATGCAACTTTTCTGACATTAATTTCTTTAAAAAGAATTCTTACAAACTTTTGAAGGGTAATGTATTTAAAAAAAAAAAAAAGAAGAAAAATATTACTACTAATAAAAAAAATAATAAAAATAAAATGTTATATAAAAATATATTAATATAAAATATTATTATTAAAAATAGTATTAAAATATAGAAATGTTTATTATATAAAGTATTTAAAAAAATATACGTTGTGTAATACAATATATAAATAAACACTACTGCTATCAAGTTTTTGAACAGTAAGATTTTTAATGTTTTTTAAAGAAATCTCTTCTGATCCCCAAGCCGGCATTTGTTTGATCCAAACTACAGCAATAACTGTAGCAATAAAATAACTGTTTTCTGTTTTAATATATTTTAATAAAATGTAATTTATTCCTGTGATTTCACACTGAATTTTTAGCATCATTACTGCAGTCACATGATCCTTCAGAAATCATTGTAACATTCTGCTTTGCTGCTCAAAAACATTTATTATTATTATTATTATTATGTTGAAAACAGCTTTTTTTCAGGTTTCTTTGATGAATAGAAAGTTCAGAAGAACAGTATTTATCTGAAATAGAAATCTTTTGTAACTTTATAAATGTTTTTATCATCAGTTTTGATCAATTTAAAGCTTTCCTTGATAAATAATTTCTATAATTTCTTTTCCATAAAAATTATACTGACTCCAAGCTTTTAAATGGTATAGTGTATAATGTTACAAAAGCTTTTTATTTAGATAAATGCTGATCTTTGGATCTTTATATTCATCAAATAATACTTTAAAAACTCTGTTTGAAATATTGATTATAATAATAATAATAAATGTTTCTTAAACAGCAAATCAACATATTAGAATGATTTCTGAAGGATCATGTGACATTGAAGACTGGAGTAATGATACTGAAAATTTAGCTTTGATCACAGGAATAAATTACATTTTAAAATATATTTAATATCATCTTTTCAATATATTTAAAATAGAACGCAGTTTTTTAAAATAGTACAAATATTTCAAAATGTTACTGTTTTTTGCTGTACTTTGGATCAAATAAATGCAGACTTGGTGAGCAGAAGAGAATTCTTTAAAAAACATTAAAAATCTTACTGTTCAAAAACTTTTGACTGGTAGTGTATTTTATATAAATATAAATTAGAATTTATATAAATAAGAAAAAAATTAATATATATAAAATATATATAAAATACATTTGTTTGTTAATCTTAAATATAGAATAAGTATAAATATTCTTAAATATAAGAATGTAAAAAATAATGTATAGTCACTTTTTCAAGTCAGTCTCAAGAGAATGATCAAGAACCTTTTGTATCCTTAAATGTTTCACTAGCAAAACAATAAATAAATAAATAAATAGACATTAAATATTTATTTGGAATGTCATAATTTATGTACAAAAAAGCATGGAATAATGTGAGTGATATCAAACTAGAAAACATGGTGATTTATGCAGCTAAGTGCTCATTATATCACAATATTTGACCACATAAATGCAATCTGTATATTAATCTGTATATTAATTTTTTTGTAACATTGTAGCTTTTAGTTTGACTACTTTGACATTCAGTAAAAGTAAAACGAATTCACAGGTTGCAGGGGCTGATGGTCATTTTTCTCTCTCTCTCTTTTTTTATTCTTTCAGCCTGGACCCGGAACAGAAAGATCAGTTGATTGAAGTCATCGAGAAACTGCTGGCTGATAAAACCACAGTGAGTGACAGAATCATTTCAGGTCAGTTCTGAGATATAATCATCGTTCCTGACATGTGTGTTTGTGTGTAGCTGGTAGCAGGCAGTGTGGTGATGGCATTTGAGGAAGTGTGTCCAGACCGCATCGATCTGATCCATAAGAACTACCGCAAGCTGTGTAACCTGTTGATTGACGTGGAGGAGTGGGGTCAGGTGGTCATCATCAACATGCTCACACGCTACGCCAGAACACAGTTCCTCAACCCCAACATCAACGTGAGTATCACGGATGTGTGAGTGTGTCTCGGAAGAACGTATCCACTCTTAACGTGTGTGTATATGTGAAGGAGTCTTTGTTGGAGGAGAGCAGCGAAAAGGCCTTCTACGCCTCTGATGATGAGGAAGATGAAGATAAGAAAGCCGAGGCGGCCGCTCTAGCGAAGAGGAAGCCTTACGTGATGGACCCCGATCACAGACTCCTACTGAGGAACACCAAACCCCTGCTGCAGAGCCGCAACGCTGCCGTGAGTCACACACACTTTCAAAATTTCTCACATTATCACAGTTTATTTGCTATTGTTTAGAAAATGGTAATAAAATATGACAAGAACTTGATAATGTCAGATAACTTTGATAGAAAGGTATGTAACAAAACATGGTCAGGTCAAAGTGTCTGAATAATATTTGGGTATAATATGTGACAGTTTGCTTTATTTTGCTATCCTCATTTACATACTGTACTATACTATAGTGCTGTAGTGTCCTGCACCTACTAGTAAAAAAATATAAAAAAATTATATCTGGTGTCTGAATAATTTTTGGTTTGACTGTATATTAAGGCAAAATTTATGACTTTAAGAACTGAATTTGAATTTAACTGTCTATTTACCACAGGAAATTGAGTTGGAATGACATTAGTCCAGTCATTAATTTTGACCAATTATACCTTAATTTATTCCCTGATATGTATATTTTTTAAAGGCGGATTAGACATACAAACAGTATTCCGTTGTTATTATTATTATTTAAAATATTTCTAAAACTTTTTTCAGTTCAGTTCAAATTACAGTTCTTCTTTCTGTGCCTTATCAATTTAAATTTAATTCAAATTCAAGAATTTAATGGGAATTTAAGAGGCATTGTCAATTCAGATGTAAATGATGCACAACCCGCTTTAAAACAGCTATTATTTTTTATTTTAAAATCTACTTGCATACATAATGTGAAAAAACAAAACATTAATGTACGTCAAAAACTGAAACTTAATTTTTATTTAAAATTGCTTTGGATAAAAATGTATGTCAAATGCATAAATGTTAATATTTTAATTAGTTTAAGAGTCATAAAAATGTTTTTTTGGTCAGGTTTTGTTGTTGTTATTAAAAACATGTATGGTTGTTTTTATTTTATTTATGAAAAATTTGTAATTTTAGCTTATTGTCTTATTTTATTTGTTTCCAGTTATTTTGTTTTTATTGTTGTTTTTTTGAATTGTGTGTGTGTGTGTGTATAGATAGATAGATAGATAGTTATATTTAATATATATAATATATATGTATGTTAAATATAATTTCATTATTACATAATAATATAATATATGTTATTATAATAATATATTATTATTAAATGTGTTTATGGTTGTTTTTCATATATACATAATTTATAATTAAAAAATATATATAATTAATTAATTAATTTTTTTTTATTGTTGTTATTATTACATGCATGGTTGCTTTTATTTTTAATTTAGTTTTTTTTTATTTTGATAAAATGTATATGTTTAATGTCCGCTTTATTTTTATAATTATTTTGATAGCTTTTGTCACACTCAAAAAAATGTTGGGGTAAAAACAAACAAAATAAAAATAAACAAACAAAGTAAAAATAAACAAACAAAGCCAGCGATTGAATTGTTTTGATCAAGCGGTAGGGTTAAATGTTTAACCCAGCCTTCTGGGTAGTTTTATTTAACTCAGTTATTGCTTAAAAATGACTATATTTCTTGTTTAAAATGAACTCAAAATAGGTTTGAAAATTAGCATGTATTAATATGTTCAATAAATTAAATGTTTTTAATAAGCTGAATAAATAAATTGCTTAATAAATGCTCACCTTTTGATTATTGCTGATGGCTCTAGTAATTATGTCTGATTTTTAATCGACAACCCATTTTAAGCCAGCCATACAGTTATTTTTCAACAATAGTTGAGTTAAATAAAACTACCCAGAAGGTTAAACATTTAACCTAACCTCTGGGTCAAAATAACCCAATCACTGGGTTTGTCAGCATTATGGCAATGATACCTGTTAACACATGACCTCTAAACAGAAAAATCGCGTTGCTTTAGCCGTAACTATCTCATAATGAGCCCCTCTCTCTATCTCCATAGGTGGTGATGGCAGTAGCTCAGTTATACTTCCATTTGGCTCCTAAAGCAGAGGTGGGCATCATCGCTAAGGCTTTGGTCAGGTTAATGCGCAGCCACAGGTGAGTAATCAATCACTTCCTAATGAAATGCACTCACACGCAGCTCAGAGACAAACAAGCTTCCTGAGGTTTTCCTTCAGGCAAAGTGTGACACAGCGTGAAGTCTCTCTGTTTGATGATGCAAAGCTGGCCATCAGCTGATGACATCATTAGTCAATACAGGCGAACTGGATGATGACACTGCAATTCTCACAAAGAATTTGGCATTAGCTACGGCTAGAGAGATGCTCAGACCATAAACATCATCCATTATTCACATGCATTTAGCCTCTTTTTGAAAATTTGTTTGTTCCTTCTCAAATACCTTTTAAGGGTTTTGAATTATAAACATCTTCATGTTATTGTGTCACTGATGTTGTTGTGTTTTGTGTGTTTGTAGTGAAGTGCAATACGTCGTGCTTCAAAACGTCGCTACGATGTCCATCAAGAGACGAGTGAGTGATTCACATTAAACTGTAAAAGCCCACGTGTCACTTGAAAAGCGCTGCAGATCACCGGGTTACAGAAGGGCAATTTTACCATTTATTTACATAATATGATGATTATGTATTTTCTGAATGTCATGACATGCTCTTGATATTGTATTGTTCAACTTTATGCATCCACTGTGACTGGAAAGGTTGAAAAACAGGGTCAGCATGTTACAGCGCTTGATATAAACATTGGAGCTTGATGTTTAATGCACTGAGGAAGGTTGCTGCAAATTATATGAAAAAGGCTTTAATACAGTTTAAATATTTTATGATTCAGTGATTTTGCTTTTATGCATTTATTGGTTTGTCCTTGAGAGGTTTTAGATTTTTAGAAGCGTTTCTGTGAAGGCACAATAGAACTGAAAAATTCAATCAGTATTAAACATGTTTGTATTATGTGTGTTTTTGTCGTTCAGGGGATGTTTGAGCCGTATCTGAAGAGTTTTTATATCCGTTCCACGGACCCGACGCAGATCAAAATCCTCAAGGTGAACAGACACGCTTAAATGTTTTCACTAAACAATGTTGATTCAGATCGTTTTAAAATTGGACTGATGAATTTATCTTCTCTTATTAATACAGCTGGAGGTTTTGACTAATTTGGCTAATGAGACAAACATCTCCACCATCTTGAGAGAATTTCAGGTACTATTTTACTTATGCTGTTCTTACAATGTTCTTATAATATAATATAATATAATATAATTTATTGTACTATACCCTTCTAAAGTTTGGGGTGAGTAAAATAATGTTTTACCATTTTAAAAGAAGTCTCTTCTCACCAAGGCTGCAATTATTTGACAAAATAATAATAATAATAATTCTATTTTAGAATTTAAAAAAATGGCCATTCAAAAGTTTGGAATCAATAAGATTTTCAGTGTTTTTTAAAGAAGTTTTTTGTGCTTGTCAAGGCTGTGTTTATTTGATAAAAAATCCAGAAAAAAACTAATATTGTGAATATTATTCATTTTTATTACATATTATTACATATTTTCTATGTCAGTATATTTTAAAATATAATTTATTTCTGTGATGCAAAGCTGAATTTTCAGCATCATTACGCCAGTCTTCAGTGTCACATGATCCTTCAGAAGTCATTCTGATATTCTGATTTGCTGCTCAAGAAACATTTCTGATTGTTATCAATGTTCGTGGAATTTGTGGGAATATTTTTGTGGAAGCTGTGCTAATTTTTTTCAGAATTTTCGGATGAATAAAATGTTTGAAAAGGAAAAGGAACATTTATTTAATGTATTTTTTTTGTTACATCATAAATGTCTTTTCTGTCACTTTTGATTAAAGTCGTAATATTTTGAGGAAAAAGTCAAAATTATGAGAATAAACTCATAGAAATATAAGAAAATATTTTAAGAATAAAGTCAATTATTTACAAAGTCAGTTATTGCTATTATTGGGTGGCTGGCAGTCTACAAATAATTAATGCATTCGAAGATGTGAAATATTATTTTTAAACATACTGACCCTGCGAGTACGACACAGGGTATGATTTCTGCTAATAATAACACATATATTCAAATCAGTTGCCAGGCCACCGGAATTTCTCCTGGTGCTCCCAATCTGGGCCATTTGCATGTGCAATATATAGGCTATACTCTCAAAATATTATAACTTTAATCTTGTATTTGCTAACTTAATTCTTGTAGTTTTGATTTTATTCTCAAAATATTGACTTTATTCTCAAAATATTTTAATTTTATTCTCAAAATATTTTTACTTAGTCTTGTAATTTCAACTTTATTCTCAATATTTCGACTTTGTTCTCAAAATATTTTGACTTTATTCTCAAAATATTTTTACTTAATCTTGTAATTTTGACTTTATTCTCAATATTTCGGCTTTGTTCTCAAAATATTTTGACTTTATTCTCAAAATATTTCGACTTTGTTCTCAAAATATTTTGTCTTAGTCTTGTAATTTTGGCATTGTTCAAAAATATTTAGACTTTATTTTTAAAATATATCGACTTCATTCTCATATTTTTGACTGTTTTTTTTTTTAAATATTGACTTCAATCTCATAATCTTAGATTTTTTTTTATTTTTTTTCACTTGTCACTAAAACACTGTCATAATTACATGCATCCTTACTGAACAAAAAACATCAACAAAAAAATGATTACTTTTAAATTTAAATCTTACTGACCCAAAACTGATAGTGTAAAACGAATAATTTGAAACTAATATTACAAAATAACCTAAAACTCAGATACTAATATTAAACAACATTTGCTGCTTAAGAGTATAGATTATTTTAAATTAAATATTTACTTTTAAAGTTTATTTATTTATTCGTCACACCACATGACTTCTTAAATGAACTGCAAACTAAATAAAAATGGTGAAAAAGAAATGGTGAGCTATCATAACATCTAAAATACATTGAAATTATACATACATATAAATTCTAACCTAAAATGTTGAATAAAATTTAATGTCTGTGTTATTTTGTCAACCACCCATATTAAAGAGATAGTTCACCCAAAAATTAAAATTCTGTCATTAATTACTCACCTTCGTGTCGTTCCACCTTCATCTTCGGAGCACAAATTAAGATATTTTTGATGAAATCAAAGAGCTTTCGGACCCTGCATAGACAGCAATGCAAATTCAATGTTTCCAGGCCTAGAAAAGTAGTAAGAACATTGTTAATTATACCAAGGTACGAGAATACTTTTGTGTGCAAAGAAAACAAAAACAACGACTTTATTCCACAGTTCTTCTCCACTGCGTCGCCTCTGCCGCCATTATCAAGAGTACCATGATGCAAAAAGTATTCTTGTAGCTTCATAAAATTAGGGTTGAACCACTGATGTCACATGACCTTTTTTAACAATGTCCTTACTACCTTTCTGGGCCTTGAACGTTGTAGTTGTCTTGCTGTCTATCATCAAAAACATCTTAATTTGTGTTCCAAAGATGAACGAAGGTCTTACGGGTTTGGAACGACATGAGTAATTTTCATTTTTGGTGCACTGTCTCTTTAAGAGCATAAGAAACAGTATAATTCTCTGCTTGTGCTATAGTATATTCCAGTGTATTTTGAATAGAGATAATGATTTTTACTCTCTATTTGTGTTCTAGACGTATATTAAAAGCATGGATAAGGATTTCGTGGCGGCCAGCATTCAGGCCATTGGTCGCTGTGCTACAAACATCGGTGAGGTCAGGGATACCTGTCTAAATGGCCTCGTACAGCTGCTGTCCAACAGAGATGGTGAGAGCATGTGTTTTGCTAGATGAAGTGCAAGTGAATGCAACAGAACTGTTTTTAATGCTCACACTGTCATTAATTATCCATTAAGTGAGAACCACTTAGGCAGACATCAAAAGCGGTTTGCTCCGATGTCAGATGAGGTTCTTATCGTGCGAAAGAAGAAAAATATGAGCCTCTGACTTTGTAACATGCAAATGTTGCTGGAAATACCCATCACAGTATCAGTGTGTGGTACCCATCATGCTCCATCACATGCTTTCTGATAGTGTTGAGTAATATTTGGTGTGTTTTGCAAGCTAACATTGGTGTTTATGTGTGTTTTTTTTAGAGTTGGTTGTGGCTGAGTCAGTGGTGGTGATCAAAAAGCTTCTGCAGATGCAGCCTGAACAGCATAGTGACATCATCAAACACATGGCCAAACTCATCGACAACATCCAGGTAGAGTTGTGATCTAAACTACCCGTTTTCACATTTCAAATATACTCCATAATCCTGGTTATGTGTGTGTGTCAGGTGCCCATGGCCCGAGCAAGCATCCTGTGGCTGATTGGTGAATACTGCGAACACGTCCCCAAAATCGCCCCTGACGTCCTGAGGAAGATGGCCAAAACCTTCACCAACGAGGAAGACATTGTCAAGCTGCAGATTATCAATCTGGCTGCCAAATTGTACCTTACTAACTCAAAACAGGCGAGTGGACTGTGGTTGTGGCCAGTCTCACAAAGCAGCAGTGCAATTTTAATATTAGTTATCATTTATAATAAATTATTATAGCTTTTATTTATGCTCTCAATTAATTTTAATTTTATATTTTCAGTTTTCATTAAATTTTTTTCTTTTTTTAAAAAATAAAATTTATGTGAATAGTTTTGTTTTAGTTTTTCCATCTAATATTTAGATTTTGTGCTAGCTTTATTTCAGTTACCAAAAATTAGCTTGTCATCAAATTAGCTTGTTTGCATGCAGTTAACTGGTATTTAACATACTAGGATAAATAATGCAAAGCACATTAGCAGTAAGCAAGCTGACTTGCATTATGCAACATGACGAAACTCATAAATGAAAGCAAACAAGAAAACAAAAGGGTAGTAAGAATAATCAAACTGAAATCTGTGGTTTTCATATTAAAAATGCATTAAAAGCTAGTTTAGGATGTTAAAGGTAATCTGATGTTGTGCAGCATTTTTCAAAACATCGTTTTTGTTGTGGAGGACAGGAGTGAAAACTTGGAGACACAAATAAAATGTATTAATAAATGTACACTACCAGTCAAAAGTTTTTGAACAGTAAGATTTTTAATGTTTTTTTAAAGAATTATTTTCTGCTCAACCAAGCCTGCATTTATTTGATAAAGAAATATGGCAGAAGCAGTAATATGGTGAAATATTTTTACTATTTAAAATAACTGCTTTCTCTTTAAAAATATGTTTTAAAATGTAATTTATTTCTGTGAACAAAACTACATTTTCAGCATCATTACTTCTGTCATCAGTGTCACATGATCCATCACAAATCATTCTAATATGCTGATTTGCTGTTCAAAAAAACATTTTTTATTACTGCTATCAATATTTACAACAGTTGAGTATATTTTTTTGGATTCTTTGATGAATAGAAAGCTCCAAAGATCAGCATTTATCTGAAATAAAAAGCTTTTGTAACATTATACACTATACCATTCAAAAGCTTGGAGTCAGTATAATTTTTTGGGGGGAAAGAAATTATAGAAATTAACAGTTGTAGAAATTAATAATTTCTATTTCAGATAAATGCTGTTCTTCTGAACTTTCTATTCATCAAAGAAACCTGAAAAAAATTCTACTCAGCTGTTTTCAACATAATAATAATAACAATAAAATGTGCAGGATCATGTGACTGGAGTAATGATGCTAAAAATTCAGCTTTAAAATCACAAAAATAAATTATATTTTAAAATATATTCAAATAGAAAACAGTTATTTTAAATAATCAAAATATCTCAAATTTGTACTGCTTTTACTGTACTTTGGATCAAACAAATGCAGGTTTAGTGAGCAGAAGAGACTTTAAAAACATTACAAATCATACTGTTCAAAAACTTTTGACTGGTAGTGTGTTTTTAATTTCCTTTTTATTTTGTAATGTTAGTTTAAATTATTTTATTACATCAAGTTAAACTAAATAAAAAAAGAAATGTCTTGGCCAATAAATAATAAAAAAAATGTAATTTTTTATATATTTTATTTTACTTCAGTTAAATTTCTCTCTCTCTCTCTCTCTTTTTTTTTTTTTTTTTTTTTTTTTTTTTTTTTTGCTTTAGTTAACTATCATAACCCTGTAATCAGTGCATCAGTCTGAATGAAAGCTGGAGAGACCCAACATGAGTCATTGTTTAATCAAGCGAGACAATCTCTGTCTACATGTCATATCATTTAGATGTGCACAAGTACGTTGCCTGTCAGGCATAAAACTCTTGAGACTCTTGAGAATTAAATTCCTTTGTTTTCTTCTCTTTTCTGTCTTTCAGACTAAACTGCTGACGCAATATGTACTGAACCTGGCGAAATATGATCAAAACTATGACATCAGAGATCGTGCCCGCTTTATCCGCCAACTCATTGTGCCCACCGATAAGAGCGGCGCTCTCAACAAATACGCCAAGAAGCTTTTCCTTGCACTCAAGCCTGCCCCTGTCCTGGAGTCTCCATTTAAAGGTAAAGGTTTTCATTTTAGTTTCAGGTTTAATTTTAGTTAAAGGGATAGTTCACTTTCAAGCCATCCTAGGTTTATATGACTTCCTTCTTACAGACGAAGAGTAATGTTAAAAAATGTTCAGGCTCTCCAAGATTTATAATGGCGGTGAATGGCTGTTGAGATTTTGAAGTCCAATAATATGGATATTTTTCTTACACAAACACATCAGTTTGCTTCATAAGACCTTTATTAACTCGCTGGAGCCGTGTGGAACACTTTTTATGATGGATTGATGCACTTTCTTAGACTTCAAAATCTCAGCAGCCATTCACTGCCATTATAAAGTTTGTAAGACCCAGGACATTTTTTAATATAACTCTGATTGTATTCCTCTTGAGACTACTCAGACCTTCAGGAAAAAAATTTAAGGAGCAGGAGACAACTGAGACATTAAAGAGATCTCATTTGTGATTTTCTTCATATCTTTGCAGACAGAGATCACTTCCAGCTGGGGTCACTGTCTCATCTGCTGAACGCTAAAGCCGCCGGATACCAGGAGCTGCCCGACTGGCCCGAATCGGCACCCGACCCATCCGTGCGCAACGTGGAGGTGAAGGATTCTGTGTGTGCAAGGCGAACAGTTCTGACAGGGCCAGAGGGCGCAGGGGTGCTTCTCCTACAGACCACCAGAGGGAGCTCCAACATGCAAGACCTCCCAAAGAAACGCCCCAAAGCGCTGACAAAAAAAAAAACACGCTATGCTCAATCACTTTTATATCGCTCACTTTCCTCGCTCATTAGCATAACTCCACCCTCATAACACATAAATCACACACTCTGCATTTCAACGGGGTGGTAGCTGCTCATCCTGCAGCCCTATTGGTTGATGTGTCAAAATTATTTCCCTCGGTAACAGAGTGCAACAGTCGGATTCTGGAATTCTGGAAGTAATCAGCTTGCAGTATTTAAACTTTTAAAGGGATAGTTCACCCAAAAATGAAAATTCTGTCATTAATTACTCACCCTCATGTCATTCCAAACCTGTAACACCTTCGTTTATCTTCGGGAACACAAATGTATGTATTTTTGATTAAATCTAAGAGCTTTCTGACCCTGCATAGACAGCAACACAACTACCATGTTCAAGAGCCAGAAAGGACGTTGTTAAAGTAGTCCATGTGAAATCAGTGGTTCAGCCACAATGCGCGTCAAAAACTGACAGGGAAGAGAAGAAATTGTTGAATAAAGTAGGACCCTACTGGAATTGCTCAGTTTCTTCTCCAAAATGAATCACATTTTTGAGGGTCTAAACATGCTCAAAAACTCATGAAACTTTGTAAACACACCAAAAGTGGTGAAAATTTGCCTGAAGACAGGTAAAGGCCAATATTCAGGTATAACCATAGCACCACCTGTTGGTAACAGGATACGTCATGCTTTAGACTAACCGTGCTTTAGACACACCATGTTCAATCTGCACCAAACCTCATATGCTTGATAAAAGTCCTGGCCTGATGCCATCGACATGCCAATATTTAGTTATAGTCATAGCGCCACCAGCTGGCAGCAGGAAGTTTGGCACATATAATTGACAATGGCATATTCCTACTATATTTGCCACTCTATGAGCCCGGGCGAGGGCCCTTTCAACGCTGCATGCAGCTTTAATTGTTTTCTTGCACAAAAAATATTCTCGTAGCTTCATAACATAACGCTGAATCACTGATGTCACATGAACTATTTTAACAATGTCTTTACTACCTTTCTGGATCTTGAATGTGTCAGTTGTGTTGCTGTCTATTCATGGTCAGAATACTCTCGGATTTCATCAAAAATATCTAAATCCAAGATGAACGAAGGTCTTACAGGTTTGGAATGACATGAGGGTGAGTAATTAATAACAGAATTTTCATTTCTGGGTGAACTATCCCTTTAATCGTGTTTAACCAATAAATTCCTGGTAAAAAACTACATTACCCATAATTCCGCAAAGAATTTCCACCAATCAGAGAATCACAACAAGCAAATTGCACCAAAAGAAGTCTTTTCTCAATACCGCTAAAAAGTGTACTGTTGCACTCTATTAACAGCATGTCAAAAATGACCGTTATGGAGTTTAACCTGAACACTGAACATTCCTTCAAACGGAAATTATTTAACAAAATCAACAATCTGAGTGCTAGAGCTCAATGCTTTTTTGTGGTTCTAGAATTTTTTTTTTTTAATTACTGAGTTCTAGAACTGACTAGACACACACATGTACACATGCCACTCTTTCCTGATTAATATTCCATGATCTGCATATGCATGAGGTCTGTACCACACACTGATCAGTCAGGGTCTTGATTCCAGCTTCAGGTTTTTGTCTGCATAACCATGTTTGTTATTTCATACAGCACTCATCATTCACAGCAGATTTCTTGTCTCTTAGATGTTATCAGTTTTATCCCCTCCAGTGTTCATCACATTCCCTTTCTGACAGTCTGTCTGTCTCTTTATGTTCCCGCCCACCATATTATGCAGCAAGAGGAGGTCATAGACACCAGTGAGGGCCGAATGGGTCTCTTGGGAGACTGGAGAGAGGTGCCTGCAAGAGTGCAGTGGCTTCTCTCTCTCTGACCTTTATGTACTTGGGTCATCCGGCTTGACCTTTCTGTACTAAAGTGTGTGTTTTTGTGTCTCACTCTGAAATCTGCTGACCTCATTTCCCGCCAAGCCAACCATCACATCGCAAAACCTTCATATTAATGTTGCACTTCCATTACTGTGACACCAAATGCTCAGCAAAGCATTAAAACATCATCCTAATACAGATTTGTTATTGACATATTGAATATATGATTAGAGACCTTCTGAAAGCTCTAAACTAAGGGGTGAATTCACTAAACGTGCGATTTTTTTTTTGTATGCAATATTTTAATGAAAACTAAACACGTGCTAATTTAATTAGCCGCATATCCAAGACAGCAGGTAGTAAACCGAAATGAAGAGGTATTTGTGAACATTTTAAGTAAAGTAAAAGAGTAATATAACTGACACGAATAACAGCTGTAGCAATATTGTACTGTCCCAGTAAAGTATGTCAAATTGCGGTAATCTGTCGTATTCATACCCAGCTAACAAAATGTTCTAAGAACATTTGCTAATGTACCAATCTGATTATTAAACTGTTGTTTCTGATGTTCTCTGAACATTCAAAATGTCCAGGTTTAAAAACTTTTTTTTGTTAGTTATACATACATTTTAAACTGTAATTTAAAAAAAACGTTGAACATCTAACTGAAACATTTAAGAAAAAAAAAGCATTCCATGAATTATGTGCATTTGAGGTCAAAAGTTTACATCCCCCTTTCAGAATCTGCAAAATGTTAATTATTTTACCAAAATAAGAGGGATCATAAAAAATGCATGTTATTTTTTTATTTAGTACTGACCTAAAAAAGATATTTCACATAAAAGACGTTTACATATAGTCTACAAGAGAAAATAATAGTTGAATTTATAAAAATGACCCTGTTCAAAAGTTTACATATGCTTGATTCTTAATACTGTGATTTTATCTAAATGATTCACAGCTGTTTTTGAATTTTTTTTTTTTTTTTTTTTGTTTGTTCTGAACAGTTAAACTGCTGAACAGTTGAACTACTGTTCATCAGAAAAATCCTTCAGCTTCCACAAATTCTTTGGTTTTTCATCATTTTTGTGTATTTGAACCCTTTCCAACAATGACTATGATTTTGAGATTAGTTTTTAATACTGAGGACAACTGAGGGATAGTCATATTCAACTATTACAGAAGGTTAAAACGCTCAATGATACTCTATCACTAAACAAAAACAAAAACAAACAAACAAACAAAACCCTGTGGATTATTCAAGGGAATGTAAACTTTTGAACTGGGTCATTTTTTTATAAATTCAACTATTATTTTCTCTTGTGGACTATATGTAAACATCTTTTATGTGAAATATCTTATTCAGGTCAGTCCAATAACATGCATTTTGTATGATCCCTCTTATTTTGGTAAAATAATTAACATTTTGCAGATTTTAATTGGGGATGTAAACTTTTGACCTCAACCGTATAACATTTTTGTGCTAACGTTTTAAGAACATTACTAAAGACCAGATAACGTTACTGGAAATACGTTTGTTCATAACTTCAAAAACCTTGCCAGAACTTTAGCCAAAGTTGTGAGAACGTTTCTTGTTAGCTGGGTAACCACTTGGTACTTAATAACGACCCAAAAGATTACGACTTGCGCTTTGCAGATTGATTTCAGCTTTAAATTGGTGGGCGTGTTTATGCAGTTACCTAATTTGCTTAATTTACATTGAAAATTATGAATGCTAAATTGAGCAAATTTAATAAATTGAACACTAAAACAATACTGATGGATGTAAATAATGCTATTTGTTTTAAGTGAATTCCCCCTTAATGGCCCGATCACACCAAGAACGATAACTATTACGATAACTATATTAGCGCACAAACCAATGGGCGAAAACGTTTCTGTTTATTATAAGCGTGCACTGAATTTTTGTTGTCTGCCGTTTTAAATGCTCATTCTCGTTAAAGTCAGACGTATTCTGATTGGCTGTTGGTGTTTTCATTGTTTAGCAACTCTAAAAAAAAATTTGTCTAATGATATCGCTCTTCTGTGTTGTTATCGTTATCCACCTTTTTCTTCCTGTGAGAGTGGGCGTGGTCTATTGTACATTTTATGGGTGTGGCTTCTGGTCTCATCCACGTCCAGTTATTTTTAGCTGTACAAAACAGCTCGTTTTGCTGCTTGATATTGCAAATTGGTGTCTTACCATATTATTTTAATGTATCATCTTAATAATGAGCACACTGGTTTGTAGTGCAGAAAGTTGTACCGTTTACTGCACATTCTTATTTTTCTCGCTATTTCCCTATAGCAGATAATGAACCGTAAGTCTCACCCACTGGCGTACTTCCGCATTGAAGAAAAAAGTGGATACCTGTGGTGTGGAAATCGCAATTCTCGTGTAGTTATAATTTATTCTCTTTCTAAAGTTATCGTCCTTGGTATGAACATAACACTTTCAGTTGCTTGGACTGAAGCTGTTAACGAAATATGGACGTAAAACGCATCCAAATATACATGCTAATCTGTTGACAAGTGCAACCTGAATCCTTGTGTGTACTTTTTAAATCTTTTTCTTTCTTTTCTGTTCTGTTCTGTTCTTTTCTTTCCTCTTCTTCTGGCCATCTCACAGCATCATTCTTGCGTTTCTTTTTATTCTTTCCTGTTTGCCAGGTTATTAGGCTGCTCGAAAGAGTCACCACTTTAACCAGCGTGAGTCTGTCAGTCACCCTTAGCGTCAGACCCAAAGAGCTTTTGCCACCAGCCTAGCGTAGCGTCTGTACTGTGCTAGATCAGCCTTTCCCTTTCCTCAGCCCTTGCTCTACGATTAAAGACCAGAATCCTCAAAAACACCCTGGAAATGGCCTACAGCACTGATGCCAGTTGCTAATCACTCACCCATGTTCTAAACAACATGCTGATTGTCTTAAAAAGTCAAATTAATCTCGGGGAATTCAGTGCTGGAGGTCTTTGGGGTCTTTTTTAGGATGTGATTTCTTTAATTACATGTTTAAGCGTCACAACGAGAATGAAAGTGGCCATGAATGCACAACCTTCCCTGCTGTAGACATCAAACGCTGAGCGAAGAGAGACGCAGGTCTCTAGAACTGTAATTATATTCATGTATGAGTGTAAACAAAGATGTTTGCTGCTTGTAAAGAGGCATTCATGGCCGTTATATGAAAGTCTTTCTCTGATTAGGTCCTCTAGATGTTTTTGAGCTGGTTTTGATGGTGTTTTGCGATCCTTTGCAGATTCCAGAGTGGAGCAAATGCACAAGCCGGAAGGATCGTAAGGAGAAGAAAGTGGAGAAACCGTTCTACTCAGACTCCGAAGGAGAATCCGGTCCGACCGAATCAGCAGATAGTGGTAATTGTGGCAAATGTGACATATGTACCAGGAGCACCTTAAGAAGCCACAACAAATTCCTTGTGTGTTTGCGCACACCTGGGGAATAAAGCTAAAGCTGATTCTGATATAGAAAGTTATCATCTTAGGCAACTATTAAAGCTATTAAAAACATTTTTTGTTAATTGAAATAAAACTAAATAAAAAAAATAATAATGAATTATTGAATTAAAAATTTAAACCAGAAGAAAATAATTAACTGGGAATTAAAAATTAAAACTGAAATAAAAACAAAATAAACCTAAATAAAACTATTTAAAAGAACAAAAACTAATAGGAATGACAAAGGCAACACCAAAAATGTAATTATAAAGCTAAAATATTAATAAAACGATACTAATAATACTAAAGTAGCACTGCACCATGCTAACCATATGATATTATAATATTTTCTTCATGGCAACTGTGTAATGGTCACTTATCTACAGGGTTGCCAAGTTTTCACAACAAAACCCGCCCAATTGCTATTCAAAACTAGCCCAATCGTGTTTCGAAGGGGGTCCCCTGGTAAAAATTGCATTCTGGGGGGGTTAAATATCATGTTATTAGGGTCGCTTCAACCCGTGGACATGGAACACAACCTTTGGCAACAGTTTTAATATAGCCCAATTCCACTGTAAAATCAACACTGATTAACTAAAACATAAAACAGATTTCAATCATTCTGATCTTAGCATGTTTCTAAGCTAATGTCTTCAAACGTTTATTACCAAAAATACATAGTACACAAAAAATAGTTACTCACCTCCCAGATAGCGCACGTACGTCTGCAAGATGTCTGTTAAAGATCTTTTGGTCTGGAAAAAGTATCTTCTGTGTGCAAACGTCTGGCAGACATCTGTAAGATGTCAGTTTTACATGCATTCTAAATCATAAACATCTTAAAGACATCTAATAGACGTCTATTTGACATCTGATAGGAAACGTCCAATAGATGTATTGATACGTGTGCTATCAGGGTTGAGATTCAACAGTGATTCCTTTTTGACACTGGCATGTTGCTAATCTAACGACTTTATATGCTAATAAGCATAAAAAATACAAATAGAAAATACTCACTTTTATTTGATTCCCAATCACTTATTAGTTAAAGCTTATTTAAATTTTATTTCTGAGTGTTCATTGTCGTTTTTAATTTATTTTTACTGAGCTCATTACAAAGCTAAGCTTCAAGGTTAGTTAATACAAGTTTGATGTTATCATGTTGCTAATGTCTTTAAATGTTTATTACAAAAATGCACATTACACGCAAATATTGAGTAAAATAGTTAATTCATATGAGATTTAACAGATTCCTGTGTGACATTAGCATGTTGCTAAGCTAACGACTCTATATGCTGATAGCACAAGAAATACAAATGGAAAATGTTAAATTAGATTTGTATTTTCATTAGTGAATAGAAATTATTTACATTTTCTCTCTAAATATTTTTATAACCATTTTGTATGAAAATTTTATCTGAACTCATTACAATGCTAAGCTTAGTCAGGGCTAGTTAATGTTAGCATGATGCTAAGCTAATGTCTTTTATTACAAAAGACATAAAAAAAAAAACATTTATTACAAAATATACACATTACTGTATAGTACATGTATAGTACATGCAAAAATAGTTCATTCACATGAAATTCAACACTGATTCCATTCAAAATAAAAGATTTTGCTTACTTTTCCTCTCTCTCCCTTCAGAATCAGATTCGGGCAGCGGTTCAGAAAGTGCTAGCGGCAGTGATGAAAGTGCTTCCGGTTCAGAAAGTGAAGAGAGCGGAGAAGAGACCGAGTCTGAAGAGGATGAGGAAGATGAGGAGGAGGAAAAGAAAAAAAGGAAGAAGCTGGATAAACCCAAAGCAAAGAAACCAGTAGAGGAGAGCGCAGAGAGGTGCGTCAACACATTACACCAAATCAGTGTCAGTTATAAGTTCTGATCAGCTTGTCTCGCCAAATGTCTCATGTTGTGCTCCATCATTCCCACAGCGAGCAGAGCAGTGGCGCAGAGGACAGGAAACGAATCAGGAAGGCAGTGAAGAATCAGAAAAGTGCTTCAGAATCAGAAAGCGAATCAGAAAGCAGCGAATCAGAGGATGAGTCGGAGGAGGAGTCAGAGGAGGAGTCTGAGTCTGACACCGACGTCAGGAAGAAGAAGGTTGGACTAGTTAGTAAATATTGTGCATACTACCTGCTATTTTTTAAAAATAATAAATTAAACTTAAAAAGTAGTATGTTACTGTTGTCATATTAGCTGCATAGCAGTGCAGACATTGTTAATAAACAATACTATTATGCTGTTTTAATGTTATTCACATGGATAAGAGTTAATGTAAGACTTTTTCTCGTTTCGCACAGGCGCCCGTATCAAAACAACCTCCCAAACAATCCAAAAAAGAGAGCAAGAAGGAGACACAGGAAATGTCTTTGCTGGATCTGGATGACTGTGAGTAAAACCTCTATTAAAGGAGAAGTTCACTTCCAGAACAAAAATTTACAGATAATTTATTCACCCCCTTGTCATCCAAGATGTTCATGTCTTTCTTTCTTCAGTTGTAAAGAAATTATGTTTTTTGAAGAAAACATTTCAGGGTATCTCTCCATCTAGTGGACTTCTATGATGCCCCCGAGGTTGAACTTCCAAAATGCAGTTTAAATATGGCTTCAAAGGGCTCTAAATCATCCCAGATGAGAAAGAAGGGTCTTAACTAGCAAAGCGATTATTTTTCTAAAAAAAAAATTGACAATTTATATACTTTTTAACCTAAAATGCTGATCTTGTCTAGCCCTGCGTGAACTCTGTGTTCATGACAGTTAGGGTATCCTAAAAACTCCCATCTCATTTTCTCCTCCAACTTTAAAATCATCCTAAATTGCTGCAGAAGTCCCGACCCAGTGTTTACAAAGTGAACGTGCAAAGAAGATCAAACACCCTTCACAAAAAAAAGGTAAAACAACGATGTAGGATGATTTTGAAGTTGGAAAATGAGATGGGAGTTTTTCGACATACCCTAACTGTCATGAACAAGAATACACAACAAGAGTTCATGCAGAGCTAGACAAGACCAGCATTTGAGGTTAAAAATTATAGAAATTGTAATTTTTTTTTTTAAATAACTGATTGTTTCACTAGATAACATCCTTTTTTCTCGGCTGGGATCATTTAGAGCCCTTTGAAGCTGCATTTAAACTGCATTTTGGAAATTCAAACTATTGAAATACACTATATGGAGTGAAATCCTGAAATGGTTTCTTCAAAAAACATAATTTCTTTATGACTGAAGAAAGAAAGACATGAACATCTTGGATAACAAGGGGGTGAATAAATTATTTGTACATTTTTGTTCTGGAAGTGAACTTCTCCTTTAACACGTACAAGACCAAAGACAATTGCTTGAATGCAAAAACACATAATTTGTTTTTCTCTCTCTGCCAGTTGAACCGTCTCCAGCATCGGCTCCGGTGACTCCGGTTAACTTCCTGTCCAATAGTCTGGTGTCTGATCTGGAGGGTTTGTCACTGACTGACACTATTCTTGCACCTACTGTGAGTTTTGGGCCTAAGTACAATTGTAAATTGCAAGAAATACAGCATAAATGTTGTTGAAATCTAGGATTTTCATTTTACAGAGCCTGCAGAAAAACGTTAATGTCCCTTTAAAGTAGTTCTTACATTTTTTAATACACCTTTTATTATTTTCAGAATGCAAAAAAGATTATTTATTTATTATTATTATTATTATTATTATTGTTATTATTTATTTATTTTTTATTTATTTTTTTACATTTTTACCACTGGGAAATTTTTTTTTACCATTTTTACCACTGGGATATTTTTTTTACCATTTTTACCACATTTTTTTCTCTTGTTTTAAACAAATTTTTGGTGGAAAGCCTCTTTCCACCACTGAATAATTTTTTTAAAAGGTTATTGTGATTCTTTATCTCACAATTCTGACATTTTTTTTTCTCAAAATTGTGATATAAAGTCAGACTTGCATAATATAAATTCACAATTGCAAGTTATATAGTCATAATTGCGAGATGTAAACTCACAGTTGCGAGAATTTTTTTCTTGCAAATGTGAGTTTATATCTCGCAATTATGACTTTTTTTCTCAAAAAGCCACAATTACCTTTTTTTGTTTTTTATTCAGTGGCGGTAACTGGCTTTCAAAGAAATGTAGTATTTAATATTATATACATTTTAAATATTGCATTTTAGACTTTTTTCCTCTGAATTGCAAAATATATATGAAATATGTACAATGACATTTTTCAAAAATGCAAAAGTAATTACTTGAAATAGAAATTTTTTTGTAGCATTATAAATGTCTCTACTGTCATTTTTGATTCATTTAATGCACCCTTGCTAAATGAAAGTGTTTTTGCAAGAAAAAAATCTAACTGACCCCAAACTTTTGAATGGTAGTGTATAACAAATTTTAATTGAATAAATTCTCTTCTCGCAGACCATTGCACCTTCTGGTTCAATAAGGATGTATGAGCTCCTGCATCGTATAACAGGCGAGGGCCTTGCGGTGGAGTATTGCTTCAGTCGGCAGCCCTTCAGTCCAGACCCCAACATGGTGGCCGTGCAGATCCAATTCACCAACAACACCACCTCCGAGACCAAAAACCTGCACATCGAGGATCCCAGGCTTCAGTCCGGGATGAGGATCCGAGAGTTCGCTGAGATAGGTCTGCAACCCATCACAGTATGAGATTTTCAAAAGAACGTTTTTCTACAACTACTTTAGGTTTATTTTTGTTCTGCTTGCTTTGTTCTCTCAGACATGTTAGCAGCCGGTGAATCAATTACCGTGGTAATGGGCATAGATTTCTGTGATTCTACGCAAGCGGCAAACTTCCAGCTGTGGTGAGTGTTTAAAAGGACGTAAATTATAAACTTCTATTTCCTGATGTCAACTTGTTACAGCTTGCTCATTTTGAGAAACTTTCAAAGAACATACCAAAGTAGCAAAAACTTATAAAATCTTTTGAACAGTCGGAGAACATTCAGAAATAACATTTTCATAATGTAATGGGAACACTACCAGAATGTTCCTAGAACATGTTTTTGTTAGTCATTTTGACATTAAAATAATAGTTCACCCAAAAATGAAAATTCTGTCATTCCCTTATGCCGTTCCAAACTCGTAAGACCTTCGTTCATCTTCTGAACTCAAATGAAAATATTTTTGAGGAAATCCGAGAGCTTTCTGACCCTGCATAGATAAAAACAACAGAATAGTAAAATAAGAAAAAGTTACAAATAAAATGAAATCAGTATTAACACAATTAATTTGTACTACAAATGTGGCACAGAAGAACACAAAAGTGGTTTGTATGTATGTTTTCATATGTTTAATGAGGCTCAGAGGTGGCATGAGTGCAGTCAAATTCATAATTTCAAGTTGAGATTAATGTTTTAAATATAAAATTTTAAATACAGAAATATTAAATGATTAAGTAACTGAAAAGATACTTTAGTTATGAAACTAAAACTGCCAGTAGGTGGTGGTAAGTCACTGATTTAATTACTGAATCATTCATTCATGTGATTCGTTCAAATGGCTGATTCATTCAGGAAAAAATCAAGTGACTGTCTTTATGAATGGGAAAATAAATCAGGCTCACTAAATACGTTTAGAAACGCATGTTCATTTATAAACAAAACTCCGCTGTGTTTGAATGGAGATGCGCAGCGGCTCAGTTGTGACTTGTTTCAAACCGTTTTTGATGACAAAATAGAGCAAAATTAGGTAATAGTGTTATAGTCAGACAATGTAAGTCACTTGATATTAACTTCTTGTTTATTTAACTGTTGTATTAAATTAATATCTCATTTACAAACTCCCTTAAAAATCATTAAAAGTTCCCTCATCTTAGTTCATTGCGATCTCACAAAGTTCCATTATAATCAATGAAGCTCTCTACACTGCACAACCAGTCTCTTATTTACACTCTCTCTACACTTGGTTTATGAAGGGATTTGTGAGATATTTCTGTGATACATTACTCAACGTTGTAAAAACATGTAGAAACCTTTGAAGCTCCCCTCAGCGCAAACACAAATTTGCTGATTGGGTCAGTCGCACTGGTGCTCCTAAATATTTTTTTGTGGGTCTCAAGTGTTTGGAACGACATGAGGGTGAGTAATTAATGACAGAAGTTTTTTTTTTTTTGGGTCAACTATCCCTTTAACCAAAAATAGAACGGTCCATTTATGGTCATAATTTATGTTTTCATGAGCATTCTTTGCCTTTAGAATTAAACGGGGTGCATATTTATTTATGTAAATCACCTCGATTATAATTGGCTCACCTCCATTCATACATATCATATAACAGTTTCTTGAAGTCCAAGCATCTTTTCAAAAAATCACTTTTTCGATCTCCTTTTCAGCACTCACACCCGCAAGTTCTTCGTTTCCATCCAGCCACCTGTCGGGGAGCTAATGACACCAGCATTTCTGACAGAAAACGACTTCAAGAAGGAACAAGGTGAGAAAACCTCAGCCCATCCTCATTTTAACACTCCCAGTTTCCCTACTGATTGCTCCTTTACCTCAAAATGTCTGTCAGTTTTCTTTTCCTGTGTAGCAGTGTCTCTCTGAAATTCATTTTCAAGATTATGAATTTCATGTTTCATGGCTTTTCCTAATCTGTATTTTAGCTCTTGATACCACAGATCCCTTTCTGCTAGTATTTGCATGCAAGCATTAGCTTCTAGCTAAACTTTTTAGCTTAAAATTCATTATTTACCATAGCACAAAGGTGTTGTGTGTAGCTTCAAAAACATGCATATTTAGAAAATCCACTGGAAGTGGAAGTAGTACCATAGACACACTATTTTTAACATGAGGCTAATTTGACTCTAGCATACATAGCACAGATAGTGTGTAAATTGAAATTTAGCCCGTAGTTAGCATGCCGCTAACATCTCAGGTCTGCCTGTTAGTTTAGCATGTTAACGTATTTGTTTAGACATAATAGTTTAACAAACTTATGTTTTCCTCTTCCGTGGGCTCATTTTGCCGCTGTTCATTAGAGAATCTTTTGAATGGTAAGTTTCCCTGATGTAGCCGATTAGCGTAGTATCCTCCTTTTCCCCTATAGTTCCTGATTTGTTTACACAGACTCACACAACCAGCTAACAATGAACGTTTTCAGAACTTTGGCTAATGTTCTGGCAAGGCTCTCTCAAGGTTATTAAAGGGAACCTGGGATATTAAGACTTGTATGGCTTAATATACCATAAATTATGTCTTTTACTGAAATGTGTAGTAGAACACCCATGAAAGATTTACGTTATTTGAAAAATCCACATTGTTTTCTGCATATTTTGGGGGCGCCATTATTTCAATGATGTGAAATGGTTGCACTCGGTGAGCTACTGCTGCTACCTGTTGCTATTTTTACCGCAACACAACATGGAAAATAAAATACTAATACGATGCCACATTGTGTGGCTTTTGGTTGTAATTTTCAGTCAAAGGGCAACAAGAGAAGCTATGCAAGTCTTTATTGCTTTCCTAGCGATAAGAAAAGGAGAAAAGAATGGATGGGAAGATGCCTGTGGACGAATAAAACTTCCTAAAAACCAGCGTCTTTGTTTTCTCCACTTTAGCCCTGATGCCTTTGAGGCTTTTAGTAGATCACAGCTACTGAAAGAGCTTACAAATGGCAGAGACAAGAAATGCTAGATGCCATCCTGGCAGGATGTAAACATGCCGATGCTCCTTCATGACTGACGGAGTTTTTCAGCGTGGATTTTACTCGATATCCAGGAGCTTTTAGACTCCTTGTGAGGAAAAATCAATGGTACGGCATTTGGTTTCAAGCCTATGTTTATATCCATCGCCACCGGTAAGCTCCTTCAGCAGCTGTGCTCAACGTATCAGTATTTTATTTTCCAAGTTGCGGTAAATATAGCAACAGGTAGTGCCACTTGCCCACCGAGTGCAACCATTTCACATAAAACCAAACATAATGGCGGCCCCCATAGCTCAAAATATGTATAAAACCATGTGGATTTTTTAAATAACATAAATCTTTCATGGGTTTTCTACTACATACTAGGAGTGCAACAATACAGTTAGTCAACGGTTCAATACGTACCTCGGTTTTTAACCACCGGGTTTGGTTTGGTTCTGATATCTTGCCGCTTCAGTGTGGGTTTTTTGCAACAAATTAACATAATACCCCCGAAAACCTCTGTACACTACAAAAAGGGGGGTTTAGTATATGTCTGCGTAATTTTTCTTTTGAAAGAGGTATTATTTTTTCGATTTTTACGTAAAATAGAATGGGTTTTATTTATACTGGATGCCAGAGGGCGCCCGTTTGCAGAAAATCCACATATGTGTCAAAGAAGTATCACTGATGATGTTCCGTTCTAGCTTCTCTAATATGGATAAAGGCATCGCTATAGAGGGTATGCATGTGATGTTACCGTCAGCTGAAGTGCCTGCGGCTCCGCCTACTGAGTGGCAGCATTGGTTTCAATGCAAATGCTGCGACAGAACACACAAAACACCTCTAAAACAAGAACGAGCTTTGCGATTGATTGTACAAAGAGATTTGACGAGAAACCCGAGGTATATTTTTACAGACTGCTGAAAGCTACTAAAAAGAGAAGTAATTCAAAGAAATTTGTTCTCCAGGCAGCGAAACACGGATTTGCAGTTATCATTTCATGTTAATATGTTGAATTGTGCAGTACATTCATATCCTATATGTTGTGTTATAGTACTGACATCTCATCAACTAAATATTTACCATCTTAAATTCTGCATAACTGGATGTTTTTAAATAAACACTGACAAAAACTATATACGTTTTTCAGCTGGATGATATGACGATATATATAACATTGATATAAGTGATCACCGGGGTGTAGACCAACCTATTTTGTATTTACAAAATGAGTTCACAGGCAAATTTGCTTTATTTATTTTCCACAGCGTCAAAATCTGACACATATAAGTGTTAGAAAACACGATTGATTCCTGGCTGCATTAATATCCATTGACCACTGGATATTTGTGAAGTTGTTAGGAACATTATATCAAGTTTGGCAACCTTTAGTTTAAACTGATTATCGTTTGTTTTACTCGTGTTTTCCCATTTTCCCTATTAAATCCATTCACGCTGAAGGCTCTTTTCCACTCAGTCTGGCTGAGGGGGCGTGTCCCGGCGGGAAAGTGACGTCAAAGCATCCCCTCTATTGCTGTAACTAAATAAAAATAAGATATAACATTAAAACTTTTGAATGATGAAATGTAAGGACAATAAACACTCATCTGCAATAATGTATGGTTTATCTGTGTTCTTCAAGCCATCTTGTGTATTTTCATAAGCAATTGCTAATCGTTCATACATAGAATATGAATATACAGGTGCATCTCAATAAATTAGAATGTCGTGGAAAAGTTCATTTATTTCAGTAATTCAACTTAAATTGTGAAACTCATGTATTAAATAAATTCAGTGCACACAGACTGAAGTAGTTTAAGTCTTTAGTACTATTAATTGTGATGATTTTGGCTCACAATTTTGGCTTTAACAAAAATCCACCAATTCACTATCTCAACAAATTAGAATATGGTGACGTGCCAATCAGCAAATCAACTCAAAACACCTGCAAAGATTTCCTGAGCCTTCAAAATGGTCTCTCAGTTTGGTTCACTAGGCTACACAATCATGGGGAAGACTGCTGATCTGACAGTTGTCCAGAAGACAATCACTGACACCCTTCACAAGGAGGGTAAGCCACAAACATTCATTGCCAGAGAAGCTGGCTGTTCACAGAGTGCTGTATCCAAGCATGTTAACAGAAAGTTGAGTGGAAGGAAAAAGTGTGGAAGAAAAAGATGCACAACCAACGAGAGAACCACAGCCTTGAGAGGCTTGACAAGCAAAATCGATTCAAGAATTTGGGTGAACTTCACAAGGAATGGACTGAGGCTGGGGTCAAGGCATCAAGAGCCACCACACACAGACGTGTCAAGGAATTTAGCTACAGTTGTCGTATTCCTCTTGTTAAGCCACTTCTGAATCACAGACAACATCAGAGGCGTCTTACCTGGGCTAAGGAGAAGAAGAAATGGGCTGTTGCCCAGTGGGCCAAAGTCCTCTTTTCAGATGAGAGCAAGTTTTGTATTTCATTTGGAAACCAAGGTCCTAGAGTCTGGAGGAAGGGTGGAGAAGCTCATAGCCCAAGTTGCTTGACGTCCAGTGTTAAGTTTCACAGTCTGTGATGATTTGGGGTGCAATGTCATCTGCTGGTGTTGATCCACTGTGTTTTTTGAAAACCAAAGTCACCGCACCCGTTTACCAATGAATTTTAGAGCACTTCATCCTTCCTTCTGCTGACCAGCTTTTTAAAGATGCTGATTTCATTTCCCAGCAGGATTTGACACCTGTCCACACTGCCAAAAGCACCAAAAGCTGGTTAAATGACCATGGTGTTGGTGTGCTTGACTGGCCAGCGAACTCACGAGACCTGAACCCCATAGAGAATCTATGAGGTATTGTCAAGAGGAAAATGAGAAACAAGAGACCAAAAAATGCAGATGAGCTGAAGGCCACTGTCAAAAAAAACCCTTCCATATCACCTCAGCAGTGCCACAGACTGATCACCTCCATGCCACACCGAACTGAGGCAGTAATTAAAGTAAAAGGAGCCCCTACCAAGTATTGAGTACATATACAGTAAATGAACATACTTTCCAGAAGGCCAACAATTCACTAAAAATATATATATATATTTTTTTATTGGTCTTACGAAGTATTCTAATTTGTTGAGATGAATTGGTAGGTTTTTTGTTAAATGTGAGCCAAAATCATCACAATTAAAAGAACCAAAGACTTAAACTACTTCAGTCTATGTGCATTGAATTTATTTAATACACAAGTTTAATAATTTGAGTTGAATTGCTGAAATAAATGAACTTTTCCACGACATTCTAATTTATTGAGATGCACCTGTAGAATTTATTGTCTGCCTCATTCTGTGATAAGAATCCACACCAGATCACATAAGGAAGTTATTTCAAACACTCGACTGATGTTGTGAATTAAAAACAAGTTATATTGTTTTTTGTAACTTGCTTTTTCAAATAGAAGTGGGGAAGTGTTTCCTCATTTCAGCACATGAAATCGCGGGCACACATACAGCAAATTCCAAGAGAAATAAAACAAGGAAGTTATTTAAATGCAAAACCGAAAAACTGCAATTCACAAGCGCATACTGAACCGTGGATGTCGTACCGAACGGTTCAATATTATATTGAGAATTATGACATCCCTACTACATACTACATACAAGTCTTAATACATGGGGTTCCCTTTATTAGAAAGCTTACTGAAATCTCATCTTTAATAATGTTCTCAAAATGTTAGCACAAAAATGTTATGTATACATTGTTATTGTTCATGGAATTAATTTTTTTGTGAGACAATTTGAGCTTTTTGACATTTGGTAACTACAGAATGTTCAGAGAACATTCAAAAGTAACATTCCCCCAGTGTTTGCAAAATTCTAAAATGGAGTGTTTGCATAACAAAGAAATAACATTTGAAAAACTGGTCGTTTTGAAAATTTCAGAGAACATTGACTGTTTTTTGAACATTGAGAGGTTTTCGTAACTTAATGGGAATGTTAGCAAACGTTCTTAGAACATGTTTTTGTTAGCTGCACACCCTCTTCCTGTTATTGTGGAATTGCTTTTGCTTCCAGCTGCCTCTCCCTCTTACCGCAGTCTCCAAATATCGCCTTGGCGACTGTTACCATGACTATGCATTTCCTCACGGCATGTCAAGGTAACATTATGCTGCATCTAGGAATGTGCCTTAGTAACACTGATCCTGTCAGATTGACCCTGAACCATCACAATACTCGTGAGACCAGCACGCTCAGCACAGCTCACAAAACCTGTTGTGTACTGACATAGACAGCTACCTTCCAAGGTGGTGTCGTTAGTGACTTTTTAAGCTTTAAGGTGATTGAATTGAAACACTGTTAATGGGCTGCAGCTCTGTTAACGCACAAGAGACCAGACAGACTTTCACTGTTGAGTCCAATATTTTGACATTAGCATGTTGCTAAGGTAAGAATGCAGTGATTCTGAGTACATGGAATTATTTTCTTTTTAAGCTTTCCAGCACATAAATATATTTTTCCAACACTTATTGACAATTCCAAGATGGGGTTTGTGGGCAGTGCTATTATTGTTAGCTAAAACTAAAACTAATAAAAAAAAAAAATTGTTTTTGGACATGAAATATAGCGAAAATAAAATATGAATATTATAATTTTAGAATTAAATTCAAAATAAAAACTTACACTTTTTTAGATAAATATAAATATTTAAAAAAACAAAAGCTCATAAAAATGACAAAAACAAAACTGAAATCAAAATAAATTAAAGTTAAATAGAAATATTAAAGAAAACAAAAGATAATAAAAATAACACAATATTGAAACTAAAAATAAAATGAAAATTAATTAAAGCTAATTAGAAATATTTAAAAAACAAAAGCTCATAAAAATGACAAACTAAAACTGAAATGAAAATGAATTAAAACTAAATAAAAATATTTTAAAAAACAAAGGCTAATAAAAATAAAAACCAAATTACTAAAACTGAAATGAAAATTAATTAAAGCTAAATATTTTTAAAAAACAAAAGCACATAAAATGACAAAAACAAAACTGAAATGAAAATTAATTAAACCTAAATAGAATTTAAAAAAACACACAAAGGCTAATAAAAACCAAATTACTAAAACTGAAATGAAAATGAATTAAAGCTAAATAGAAATATTTTTTAAAAAATAAAAGTGCATAAAAAGGACAAAAACATGACTTAAAACTAAAATGAAAATAAGCTAAATAGAAATATTAAAAAACAGAAACTGCTAAAAATGACAAAAAGAATATTATTAAAATTAAAACTGAAATGAAAATGAATTAAAGTTAAATAGAAATATTTAAAAAAACAAAAGCTCACAAAAATGACAAAAATTATTAAAACAAACTGAAATGAAAATGAATGAAAGCTAAATAGAAATATTAAAATAAAAACAAAAGCTAACGAAAAAAATGACAAAAACAAACTTACTAAAAATACAACTGAAAAAAAGCTAATTAAAAATATTAATAAATACCACACACAAGAGTATGCGTTTTACATAATATGTATAATTTTTAAACAGATATTTACTATAGTTCACTTAGTTGGTTATAGGTTCTTTAATTAATGCATCTGTTTCTGGATATTGGCCATTGATTGTTTAAACAAAAATAATCAGCATAAAATATTTCTAATTTAACTAGCTTTCATCTGTAGCAACACATCTCAGGACAATTTGATAAAGCACTGCTCTGACGAAGAGATGCTTTGTCTCTTTTCACAGGCAAACTGATGGGAATGAATGAAATCTCAGAGAAGCTGACGCTGGGAGCGAAATGCGTAAATGAACACGTCATCGTTGAGAGAGTCACAGCCACTGCCAACCTGAGCAGAGTACCATGCGGTTCAGATAAAGAGTGCAGGTAACACACACACACACACGTGAAGACAGCGACCCTGTCCCAAAAGAAGATTTTTGGAGTCCATGTAATCTTGCATAGGCTGTTGTGTAGTTAACAGCTGGGGGTGCTAGAGCACACTTTTGAGGCAATATATGACAATATATGACCGTTTTAATAATATTTTTTTTGTCATTTTTTAACAGCTTTTGTTTTTTATATATTTCTATTTAGCTTTAATTTATTTTCATTTCATTTTTAGTAATTTTGTTTAATCCTTATGAGCTTTTAAAAAATATTTCTATTTAGCTTTAATTTTTTTTTCATTTCAGTTTTACTTTTAGTAATTTTATTTTTGTCATTTTTTTAACTTTTGTTTTTTAAAAATATTTCAGTTTAGCTTTAATTCATTTTCATTTCACTTTTAATTTTAATAATGTTGTTTTTGTCATTTTTAGCAGCTTTTGTTTTTTTATATTTCTATTTAGCTTTAATTCATTTTCATTTCAGACTTAGTAATTTTGATTTAGCCTTTTTTTATGAGCTTTTGTTGTTTTAAAATATTTCTATTTAGCTTTAATTCATTTTCATTTCAATTTTAATTTTAATAATATTGTTTTTGTCATTTTTAGCAGCTTTTGTTTTTTTAATATTTCTATTTAGCTTAATTTCCTTTTCATTTCAGTCTTAGTAATTTTGATTTAGCCATTTTTATGAGCTTTTGCTGTTTTTAAACATTTCTATTCAGTTTCTATTCAGTTTTAGTTTTAGCAATTTTGTTTTAGCCATTTTTGAGCTTGTTTTTCGTCATATTTCCATTTAGCTTTAATTCATTTTCATTTCATTTTTAGTTTTAATAATTTTGTTTTTGTCATTTTTAGTAGCTTTTTTTTTAATATTTCAATTTAGCTTAATTCATTTTCATTTCAGTCTTAGTAATTTTGATTTAGCCATTTTTATGAGCTTTTGTTGTTTTTAAGTATTTAAATTTAGCTTTAATTCATTTTCATTTAAGTTTTAATAATTTTGTTTTTGTCATTTTTGAGCTTTTGTTTTTTAAAATATTTTTATTTAGCTTTCATTTATTATAACTTCATTTATAGCTTTAATAATTTTGTTTTTGTAATTTTTAGCAGCTTTTGTTTTTTTAATATTTCTATTTAGCTTAATTTCTTTTTCATTTCAGTCTTAGCAGTTTTGATTTAGCCATTTTTATAAGCTTTTGTTGTTTTTAAATATTTCTATTTAGCTTTAATACATTTTCATTTCAGTTTTAGTTTTAGCAATTTTGTTTTTGCCATTTTTTGAGCTTGTTTTTCTTAATATTTCCATTTAGCTTTAATTCATTTTCATATAATTTTTAGTTTTAATAATTTTGTTTTTGAGCTTTGTTTTTAAAAATATTTCTATTTAGCCTTAATTTATTATCATTTCAGTTTTGGTTTTAGTAATTTTGTTTTTGTCTCTTTTTTTTTAGCTTTTTTATATTTCTATTTGCTTTAATTTATTTTCATTTCAGTTTTAGTTTAAGTAATTTTGCTTTTGTCATTTTTGAGCTTTTGTTTTTAAAAATATTTCTATTTAGCTTTAATTCATTTTCATTTATATATGACAATTGTGCCCATTTGTGACGGGGCCTCTACAAGTTCACACCAAAAAAAAAAAAAAAAAAAAAACTTTATCAATACAGTTTTAAAAACCGAGCCTAGTTTCAGTATAAGTTATATTTTAGAGAAATTTGTATGTTCATGTATATTTTACGTAGGTTTGATTAAAGGGTCTATTATTTGAGTATGTTAAACTCTATCATTCTTCACTTTTCTTCGCTTTACTGTCTGTTTCTCTGGCCTGTGAACTTTTTGAAATCTCAGTACACCTCCTCCTCCTCCTTCCGCTCCTGTTTACAGATTCGCAGGTAAAACGGTCAGCAGCGGTTGTCTCGTGCTAGTCACCGTCGCTACGAAGGAAGGCGGCGGAGCTCAGCTGACGGTGAACTGCGAGAAGATGGTGATCGGCACGATGCTGGTTAAAGACATCCTGCAGGCCCTGTCGCAGTGATGGCGCCCCCTACAGCCAACACCCTCCTACTGCTGCTTACCGCATCAATTCGCATCTCTGTGTAGATATTTCCCCCACGTGGACTGGCTTGTAGCATCAAAAATATACTTAGAACTGACGTCAGAACAGCGACCGTAACGTTCACGGCCCCCGTAATCAGGATGTTCGTCTGTTGAATGTTGCATGGCATCAAAGAGAGTTAGTAAAGATCTCACCTGAAATATCAGACCTGGATTGATTTTGATTTAGAAGCTCTTTAGGATATACAGTACATGGCCGACAGTATTTGGACACCTCAAGTCAGTAACCAGTTAGTAAATCCATCTGCTCAGTGAAACAAGTCTAATAATCATCTGAGTGATTCATTTGCTGCCTTTGTGATCTTCCTGAAATCAATAGAAACTCTGTGTGGTTTATTTCAGCATATATATGCTGACTGTAATGTCTTACATCTGATGCCAGACCGCATCCCAATGACGACAGCAGACCTGTTTCCAGAAATCGGCTTTGAAAACATGAACTTTGTTGAACTCTCTAAACATGTCAGTATCAGTTTCATAACGCAGTTGATTTCTGTTGGTTTAGGAAAATCTGAAGCTTCAAAACACATCAGTATGAATTCACTGCCTTCATGTTGTAGCAACTTCGTCAAATCTCTCTCGACAGGAAATGTATGTCTTATCCGTATTTGCAAATGTGTAACTGCTGAATTTAGGACTATGAACTGGTGTATCACTCAACGTTCATCAGCTTCTTGTTCTCGTGAAGCTCTCAGAAGAATTCAGTATCTCACACGCCGGTTATTTTAGATATTTTAATGCAATCTGAAGCTGTTCATCCTGGTAAAGACACTGTTAGTAGTTAGTTTTAGACCTTTTTTAGTTATGATGATGTGCTTGATGGCATAAACCAGATCTTCCTTCTTCCCTAGGTTAAAAACGAAATCCAGCTTTACTGACTCATCTCTGTGTGACTGTGGGAAATCATGTGTTGTTTAAATATTATATCTCTATTTATTATAAAGAGTTTTAAATGTCAATAAAAGAGAACGCACACTCAAATTAAGATGTCGTCTATTTTTTATTTAACTTTGATGTGTTTATATCATGTCCACGGTCGGAAATTAACGAGGACTTGTTGTAAAAATGCCCCATAAATTCAAGACGAAGGGGCAAAAAATGCGCCTGTTTAATTAAACAATGCATTACAGCTGCACTGTAAAAAACAATTTGTTGAGTCAACTTAAAATAATTTGTAACCTGGCTGCCTAAAAATTTTAAGTTCAGTCAACTCAAAAAAAGTTTATTCAGCTTGAAATGTTAAATTATACTAAATGACAACTTAGATATTTGAGTTGAATCAACTTAAAATTTTAAGGCAGCTGGGTTACTTCCATTTGTTAAGTTTAACAAACACAAATATCTAAGTTGTTACTTAGTACAACTTAACATTTCAAGTTGAATAAAATTTTTTTGTTTGGCTGAACTTAAAATTTTAAGGCAGCAGGGTAACAAATTATTTTAAGCTGACTCAACAAATTGTGTTTTTTATTTTTTACAGTGTGTATGACAATGAATGAAAAGTATCATGGAATTACATTTAGATTCGCTCACACTCCATCAGATTGTTTTTACTCGCTGTTCTGGGCAGCGTTGAGCCTTACATCCAATCAAGCGCGTTCCTGTTGAATTTAGTAATGCAGTGGCCAATCAGAGACGCTTAGATTAGTCAGCGCTGAAAACGCTGGAGCTGTTGTTGACCTGTCAGCGATTACCCCATCATAAACAACACGTCAGATATGATGTAAATAAATTAATTTTGTAATAAGATTAATACGATTAGTTTCGTAGCTTAAAAGCTAGGCCATAATTTGTGCTAGAGTAGGCTAATGTTTGTCTGTGAAGCCAGGATGTGACCGTACCCAAAATGAAACAAAACGTTTTATATTTTCTACATTGATAAATAATCATTATTACATAAATAATATAAAGTATAAAGAGTAATAATCTACAACAGGGATTTTTATCATATTATTGAGCTCCTGTTTTTTACATGTATAATATAGATACAATTTTAAACAACAGTTTAAAATAAAAAATATAATTTCTTTACGACTGAATGACAAGGGGGTGAGTACATTATATGTGAATCTTTGTTTTGGAAGTGGACTTCTCCTTTAAAGACAATGAGACCAATGGGACCGGAAGGCGCTCCCATAAAATTTACAAATGGCCACGCCCACTCCTACAGGAAGAATGGAGGGAAGATGCAAAAAGGCACCTCATAAAATTATCAAACTTTCATAAGCAATCATTAGAAGCATGAAAATTAGCCTTTAAACATAATTTCTCTCCTCGTTCATGCATACTATGGAATAACCAATTTGTGTTGTCTAAAAATAAGAGTATATTTAAAAAAGATTGGTTTGATTAAGGGATTGTATTTCTTTCTGACTTATTGAACACTAATGGTGAGATTTATACTTATCAGCAATTTCTTTCTTTCTCTGGGATTGAATCTTCTTGTAGTGATTATAATTTGGTTGTGAAAAGCATTTCCCCTAAATTGATTTACCTTGTAAAACTACATCTCAGTTATTATTCAGCTCTCAGACAAATTCCAAATCTTGTTATTGGAGGTATTAATATCATGGATTTTAAATGTAATAACTCACACATTAGAAAATGTCTTACTCGAGATGTCAGCTGTTTTCCAAAAACACTCATGAAGTGAAAAAAATTCTTCCTCATACCTTCTAATGAGAAAATATGGTTGGCATCTAATAAATTTTTACTCCCAAATAAGGTAAAGGAAATACATTTTAAGATATTGCACAGGTACTATCCTTATAGCTCTTTTATTAACAAGTTTAGGAAAGATGTCTCACCTAAATGTTCATTTTGTAATTTAGAAAATGAAACACTTATACACTTATTTCATAATTGTAAATACTCTGAAGATTTTTGGAAGTAGGTATCTAGGTTGGTTTTTGATATATTTTATAAAATAATTAAAATAGATGAATCTATGATCTTTTTTTGAATTGCAATACTGGATCACATGTAGTAGATAACACTTTAAAGGTGTTAATACTTCTTGGGAAGTTCCATATACATAAAACAAAAATAATGTCTATTACTCCCTCTTTTAATTTTTTTTTTTTTTTGTAAAGACCTTAATATATTTTACGACTCATTGATCTCAGGTACTAGAAACAAGAAATGTATAAAAACGTCTCTAATATTAAAAAATGTTGTTTGTAAAATTTTATTTTTTACCCTCCATGATGCATACTTGTTATATGTGTCCCCCACTTTTACTTCTGTTTATTTTATGTTTGATGTTATGTATCTTTGTATTTTTGTTCTTGAAAGAGAAATAAAAAAAAGCACCTGCATAATTAAACAATGTATTACGACTGTAGTGATTAAAATGAAATGTGAAAATGAATGAAAAGTGTCAATTTAAGTAATTAGATTCGCTCACACTCCATCCGATTGCGTTTACACGCTATTTCGTGTAGCGTTGAGAATTGTAACCAATCAAGCGCGTTTCAGTTGAATTTAGGAACGCATTGGCCAATCGAAAGCGCTTAGATTAGTCAGCGCTGAAACGTCGGAGCTGTTGTTGACCTCGCATCGATTACCTCATCATAAACAACACGGCAAATACGATGTAAATAAATTAAGATTAATTTCGTATCTTAAGCGATAGGCCTACTAACGGCAGTTTATCCATAACTTGTACTAAAGTAGGCTAATGTTTCTCTGTGAAGCCAGGATGTGACGTGCCCAGAACGAAACGGAACGTTTTATATTTTCTGTATCGATAAATAATCATTATTATAATATAAAGAGCAATAATTTACAATAATGATTTTTATCATATTATTATAGCCCTATGAGCTCCTGTTTTTTACATGTAGATACAATTTCAAACAGTCTGTTGTTATAATTATTGTCTATTACAACTATTGACATCAGTTGTAATATTTATTAAAGTAACTGGGTAAATTTAAGTATTTGACATTAAAGACAACATAGTATGGTGATTAAAATTAAGTGATTATAGAAATTGCCCTCACGGATGTGAAAAAAAATCTAATAGGAAGAGTTGCAGCTAGATGTAACCGGGGCAAGTTGTCACACTTTATCCCAGTTGGTTTATTTATTAAACGTAATTTCTGTATATGGACGCATAACTTATCTACAAAAAGTAATTGAACGTTTTCGTCGTTATTTCCAACATACGTTGACCGTTGTGACAACATGCCCCAATAGCGGTCACAGTGTAGCAGATTATTATCGGCTTTTCAGCTCAATTTAAATTGTGAAAGTATCTTTAATATATATATGTTCCCTTAATTTCTGATCACAGATGTTACAGAAATGATATACAGGTTTTATTTTAGCATGTTTAATTTAAAACGTTGTGTAAACTAATACTTGCTGAAAACGCATTTGAATTACTGAACCCTGAACCCTTGCCGTGTGACAACTAGCCCCGGCGTCCACTGTGCGCGTGATTTGCTAATGCTGTAGTCATGCACCTGTTTAATCCGAAAATGACTGAAACGTTTTCTGGTTTGAGCAGGAGTGTGTAGTGGAGCTGCGTTACACTTGTTTTGAGTTGCGGCCTGAGCTGTTTTATAAAGTAAAAATTAGCGTGTTTTGTCATTTTGAACTGCATATTGACGCTTTAATGGATTTCTGGAGGGTAAGAGACAGTCTATGTGTGTGAAAGAGGGACGTACACACACTTTCAGTTTCAGTTTTTTAATGGCGCGAATTCTACATCAGCACCAAACATTTGCAGCTTAGCTGTGGGTGATGAAAACAATGCAAACACAACGTACACAAATTGAGACAAGTCACAACACCCTGGTGAAAAAACCAGCATATGCTGGTAGGTTTGTTTTGATGCTGGAATGCTGGTTAGGTATGTTTTGATGCTGGTTTAAGCTGGTCCTTTGCTGGTTTTTGCTGGTCATGTTGCTGGTCAAGGACCAGCATAAACCAGCAGAGGACCAGCTTAAACCAGCATTAAAACCTACCTAACCAGCATTCCAGCATCAAAACAAACCTACCAGCATATGCTGGTTTTTTCACCAGGGAAGGCAACTGGAGAGCATTAAGGCATAAAAATGTAAAAATAAACTTAAGCTGACTAAATAGGGAGCTCACTAGGTTTTAAGACACACTTAACAGTAAGCTAGTGGAGTTTTTCATAGTTTGCTACTGTAGGTTGTCTCAAAAGTGTGTTTATGTGTAATTTTGAGGTTTAATTTTTAATTAGCAAGTTGAATATAGGCCTGCTTAAAAAGTCAAGTACAAGTTGCCCTTTAGTTTACTAGTTGCAATTAAAGGAAATGTTTAGCTAATATGACAATTCTGGCATCTATTTGTGCATGTACCATGCTGTTTCTTTTTAACAGAGAGAGGAAAAACATTGCAGTGATGCTTATGGAGATCCTGGAGCTGACGGGGTCTTTGGGCCGCTCACAGGAGCCAATCCGCAAAATGTTTGGAAACACTTCCCAGGTGAGATCCACAAACACATGCACGCAGTTTCTGGTCTTATTGTGTACAGTTCATCACTGCCTGTTATTCCTTCATCATCTTTAATCAAAATGTTAGGTCCCAGTAAGGTCAACATGAACTAACAATGAGCAAAACATTTGTTGCGTTATGTATTAATTGTTATTTAATAAAAATACAGCTGTTAATTGTTTGTAGCTCAGGTGCAATAAATAATATCGAATAATTAGGAAATGTTGAAAATACATCAACTAAAATTAATAAATGCTTTTATTGTTAGTTCATGTTAACTAATGTAGTTAAACTAATGTTAACAAATGGAAGTTTATTGTAAAGTGTTGTTACCGTGCAGTAATAACAGTAATAACTCTGATAGTCTGATGCTTTCCATTTCTGCTGATGTCACTGAGGCCACACAGACTATTGTTAACCAATCGCCAAACAGATATTTGACAATTGCTTTAGCATACTTGTATGGTATGTAACGCACACTATTCATTTTCCTTATGGTTAAAATTAATACCCGACCTATGCGTTTGTCTCATAATGTAATGTAATTTCACCTTTACTCAGAAATATATCATATTACGGATGAAAAAGTAGTTTCGAATGGCAATTAACATTCAAAGTAGTTAATTAGTATAGTTAACTAGTATGCCCTTAACAATATATATACAGTCAAAAGTTTTTGAACAGTAAGATTTAATGTTTTTTTTTAAAAAAAGTCTCTTCTGCTCACCAAAGTACAGTAAAAACAGTAAAATTTTGAAATATTGTTACTGTTTAAAATAGCTATTTTTTATTTGAATATATTTTAAAATGTAATTTATTCCTGTGATTTCAAAGCTAGGGTTTAGCATCATTACTCCAGTCACATGATTCTTTAGAAATCATTCTAATATTCTGATTTGCTGCCCAAAAACACATTATTATGTTGAAAACATTTAGACTTCTTTGATGAATAGAAATTTCAGAAGAACAGCATTTATCTGAAATAGAAATGTTTTGTAACATTATAAATGTCTTTATCACACTTTATCACTTTTGAGCAATTTAAAGCATCCTTGCCAAAAATATGATCTAAAATAATGATCTTTGGATCTTTCTATTTACCATAAAAATCTGAAAAAAAATTATACTCAGCTGTTTTCAACATAATAATAATAATAAATGTTTTCTTGAGCAGCAAATCAAAATTTTAGAATGATTTCTGAAGTTTTATGCGACTGGAGGAATTATGCTAAAATTCAGCTTTGAAATTACAGGAATAAATGATGTTTTAAAATTATTCAAATAGAAAGCAGTTGTTTTAAATAGTAAAAATGTTTTAGAATTTTACTGTTTTTGCCGTACTTTGGATCAAATAAATTTAGGCTTGGTGCGCAAAAGAGACTTCTTTAAAAAACATGAAAAATCTTACTGTTCAAAAACTTTTGACTGTTAGTGTGTGTGTAATTATATATATATATATATATATATATATATATATAAAAGAGCCAAAACAGTTTTTTGTATTATATATACACTATGCATAAGATGGTGATTTTTTTCATTTTAATTAATTGATTATGAATATATTTTTTATAATCAATTATTAATAAATTAAAATAATCTAACTGTTAATTTAAACTGAAATGCTAAAAAAACATATAACCAAGATGCAAACTCATTATTTTTTTTAAATCACTGATTTTTGAAATGAATCGTTGTTATTTAATACAATATATAAATATGTAAACACTTAAAAAATTGGAAAACAAGCAGTTTGGCCATAATTACAGCAGAAATACTGAAAATATTCTAATCTACATGGAGGGGGGCACATTACTTTTTCTTGGAGAATATGTAAAATATGTTTGACTCTATCACCAAAGTTTTTACATGCAGTTTAGATGTGGGTTTGCCCGTACACTGAGTAAAACAATTTTCACTCATAATTTGCTAGTAAAGTTTACAAATAATTACAAAGTAACAGCACGTAACGGAAACAGTATCAAAAAAATTGAGAGTATTTATTTATTGTTTTTACTGCGATAATAGTTTGACATGTAAAAGGGCAAAATCTGCTGGTAGAATTGCTGGTGGACTCGCCCTGTCAGGCTGCATACTTTTGCCCCAATCACGTTGCATACTTTGGACATGCTCACATCATGTTGCCATTGTTGGGGAAAGTTACTTTTAAACGTAATGCATTACAACATTGCATTACTCCTTAGATAAAAGTAACTGAGATAGTTATCTTTTATAAAAAGTAATGCATTATGTTACTTTTGCGTTACTGTTTCTCATCTGGCCTGGGCTTGCTTATTTGTTTTTAATATCAAAAATGGTAACCCATCACGTTGCATATTTTCAGACACGCCCCCATCACATCCTATATTTCTGGACACGCCCCAGTAATGTTGTACACTTGTTTGCTGTGAGTGTGAACACCCCTTTAGTCCGACGCTAGGGTGTGTCTGGTACAGCCTGGGTTTAGCAGAGAGAGACAAGTGTGTGTGAAATCAAACGAGCTGAATCATAGTGATCACTGGAGCCCTGCCCCCTTCCGTCTGTCTCTCTGCTGAGTCAGGCCATGAACGGGAGACGGGCCAGAGAGACAGACAGTACACGTGATTCACACACACACAGAGGGACGGGAGGTGGTGAGGCTGTTCTGGCAGACCGAGTGTGTGTGTAATGGAGTGAGCATGGCTTTAGCACTAGCAGCAGTGTGTGAGGTTTGAGCGGGCTGGTCACATGTTTAACAGGTCAGTGATGAACACACAGCGGTATGATGACCTCCACTGGACCCACTGCAGGTCGGTATAGGAAACCGGGTTCGGTTGTGTGTCTTTATGCCTCTGTAACTCTCTCTCTCTCTCTCATAGATGGTTCAGGCACAGCCTGCTCTCCGCTGGTTAGCAGAATGCTGTTCGCTCCAGAGCAGCAGGATCCTCTGGCTGCCGTGCCCAGTGTTGATGAGCTCAGTCTGGGCCTGCTGTCTCTGAGCTTCCCCTGCTGGAACCAGCAGCCCTGGAGCCGCCCAGAGTCCCAGCAGGCGACCCAACCCTGCTCCCAAACGCCCGGTGAGTGAACCTGTGTGACCAGCGAAAAGCATACTGTTGAAATGTTAAATGGCCGCTCCTATCTGTCTGTTCAAACTAGTTTAAGACTTTCTCAGTGTTTTTGTCTTGATTGTCTAGTAATATACAGAAATATAGAAATAAAATATAGAAATAATTTGAATATAAAAATATAAATAATAAATAAAATATTTTAGAATACAAAGAGGGTAAAATATATAAACATCCACAACAAATACATTTACTAGAGTAGCAAAGTAAAGAAAAATAAGAATTGACTTCAGAGATTGTCTTGAATATTGTATATATTGTTAATTAATATGCACATAACAATCAGTCGATGTGTTTTTTTATACAGTTAATAAAAAAATATGTGTAATATAATGTAATATATACTTTCATATTGTTTATATGATTAGCATATTTACTGTAAAGTACATCATATAAATTGAATCTTTTTTAAATGTATGATTTTTTAATACTTGAAACCTATAAAACATGTTTAATAATTAAAAAATATATATATATATATATATATATATAAAATTAAAATGTATTTAATATTCATTATAAATATTTATAAAAATGTATATATTAAATACAGGTTTCATATAATGATACATTTTATATTATGTTATATAATATGTATATTCACTATATGTTTTACTACTGTAATTAAAAAAATACTACTGTAACTAATATATATATATATATATATATATATATATATATACACACACACATTGGATCTTCATTGAATTTAAGATTTTTTTACATTTTGAAATATCTATATATAAACATAAATTATAAAATTAAAATAAATATACATATATAATTACAAATATGTAGTTTTTGTATATATGTATATTAGATTTTTTTTTGTTTAATAATAATATATGTAAATTAAACTTAGGTTTCCAATAGTTAAATATAGGTTCATTTATATGTATATTTACTGTAAAGTACACATAAATTAATAATAATTCATTCAATTTATGATTTCTTTTTAACTACTTATATCTATACCTATATACAGTGTTTGTATATATTAAAAATAGTTATTTTTTATTTTAAGCATAAACCTCAATCAGTGTTGTTTTATATATAAAGCAGGATAAAAATACCAGTAAAGAAAATGTTTTTGTTTGGTTGGATTCTTCTAGAAGGTCTGAACTGTAGTGATGTCTCATATCTTGATTTCTCACTCATGACTAATCATTTTCACACCGTTCACTGAGGACAGAATGCTGGATTTTTCAGCGTTGGCTTGCATTTCATTTTGACTTTCCCTTTAGCTTCCCTATCTCAAATTACAAGCGTATATGCGTGTGTCCATCCATGTTTTAAATGAAAGCCATGATGTGCCTAAGGTTTGTTCTGACCCAAATCCAGTAATAGAGGGACACACGCGCACACACACGCACACAGACCGAGCTGGTTTCTGCTGTCTCATCCAGCAATTCATTCAGTCTTTTCACAGGAATTGAGCTAAAGTGTTATTTTTGGACAGCATTTCAAACAGATATACACAAATGATAACTCACAGCACTCACAGGTTTAGCCAGAATTTGGCCAATTTGTAAAAAACAGCTAATACTAATATTTTGTGTTCATATTTTATAAATATTTTTGTATTATTTATTAGTTTAAACAAGGCTGCTTTTATTTGATACAGTAAGAACAATATTAATGTGAAATATTTTTTCAGTTTAAAATAACTCTTTTCTATTTTAATATATTAAAATGTAATGTATTCCTATAATCAAAGCTGAATTTCAATCGTTACTCCAGTCTTCAGTGTCACATGATCCTTCAGAAATCATTCTGATATGCTGTTTTTTTATCTCTCCTGCAGCATTGGATCTCTTGGGTGCTTCAGAAGGCAGTGATTCAGGTCAGCAGCACGCTTTCCAGACCCATGAGTCTGCATCTGGAGATCCACTGGAGCACTTCTCCAGCCTCATGGCGGCACTCGAACCTCACTCTCTGCTGCACTCGGGATCCAGCAGCCCCGTCAACTCGGAGAACAGCGCCATCTCGTCAGGATCCGACCACCTGGTATGCAATAACATTCCGCTCTGATACGGAACCCAAAAGAGTGCAGTGTAACCTTTCAAAGATTCTGTTTCTATGGCGACAGAGTTCAAAAAGTTACAGTAAAGTTCAATCTGTATCTGTCTCTATTAGGTCTCTCTCAGAGTTTCTCCTCCATTGCCCCTGATGCTGCCTGGACTGCAGGCAGAGGGTGTGAAACTGGACACGGATGCCCGTTTGGAGCAGAACCCTCTAAACGCCTTCACGAATGCTTCCAGTGCACGGGCCGAGGGGTCAGTGGTTGGGTGCTGGTCCACAGGTCCCGTCTGGCCCGGCTGGGACGCTTTGGGCTTGAAGAAACCCACGTTCTGCATCGAGAGGGAGGCGAAACTGCATAAACAAGCTGCAGGTACAGTGACTCTAGCCACCTGTGCTAAACAGATTTGCTTAAAATGTTACTTATGTTTAAAAACAGCTAGTCGGAGCACAGAGAAACTTAAAGCAGGGGTTTTTGACAGTTGACAGTTGAACTATTTTTAACATGACATGTTATTAAATAAAATGTGATGCTCACACTATGAATGCAGATGGCTAGTTGTTAGTTTTCAGCATTTCACATTGTGAGTGTCATGTTTATAAGATGCCATATCAAATTAAAGAGATAGTTCACCCATCAATGAAAATTAGCCTATGATTTACTCACCCTCAAGGCATCCTAGGTGTATATGACGTTATTCTTTCAGATTACTCTAATCAGAATTATAATTATAATGGCAGTGAATGGCTGTTGAGATTTCGAAGTCCAATAAAGTGCATCCATCCATCATAAAAAGTTCTCCACATAGCTCTGGGGGGTTAATAAAGGCCTTCTGAAGCGAATCAATGCGTTTTTGTGTAAGAAAAATATCCCTATGCCACTCTCCTATGAACGCGATAGTTACAGCAGCTAGCAGAAGCTGGAGATCACGGTTTATAAAGTTTTAATATGGATATTTTTCTTACAAAAATCCACCAGTTTGCTTTAGGAGGCCTTTATTGGACCCGAGTGGAGCCTTTGTTATGATGGATGGATGCACTTTATTGGACTTCGAAATCTCAACAACCATTCACTGCCATTATAAAGTTTGGAAGAGCCAGGACATTTTTTAATATAACTCTGATTGTATTTGAAAGAATAAAGTCATATAGAACTACGATGGCTTGAGGGTGAGTAAATCATGGGCTAAGTTTCATTTTTGAGTGAACTATCCTTTTAACACTATAATACCTGCCATTTCATATTTGACATGCAAATTTCTTTTTATGTAATAATTCAACAGCCTGTCATCAGTCATTCCTTACACAAGCTATCAGAACTGCATCTTACATTTTGGCCATGAATATCAGCAATCACACTAAGTTGCATATTTTTACTCATGCCTCTGAATAAAAAATATCATACTATATAAGCTATAAATGCCAGACATATCGAATATGATACTTAAAAAATATTTTTCTGCCTGTTATTTCATATGTCACACTTTACAAGGTTAAAATGGTTGAACATTAAATTGAACTTCTTAAAAGCATTGCGTTTAGCTGTGATGCAGACTGTCTTTAGCTGTTATTAAAGGAGAAGTTCACTTCCAGAACAAAAATGTACAAATAATGCACTCACCCCCTTGTTATCCAAGATGTTCATGTCTTTCTTTCTTCAGTCATAAATAAATTATATTTTTTGAGGAAAACATCCTACATCGCTGCAGAAGTACCAACCCAGTGTTTACAAAGTAAATATGCAAAGAAGATCAAACACCCTTTACAAAAAAAGGTAAAACAGCGATGTAGGAGGATTTGGAAGTTGGAGGAGAAAATAAGATGGGAGTTTTTCAACATACTGTCATGAACCGGAAAAAACTGAAGTTTAGGCAGTCGGGACAAGACAAGCGTTTGAGGTTAAAAAGTTTATAAATTGTAATTCTTTTTGGAAAAAAACCAATCCTTTTGCTAGATACAACCCTTCTTCCTCGGCTGGGATTATTTAGAGCCCTTTGAAGCTGCCTTTAAACTGTATTTTGGACGTTCAAAATTGGAGGCACCATTGAAGTCCACTATATGGAGAAAAATCGTGAAATGTTTTCCTTAAAAACATAATTTCTTTACAAAGAAAGAAAGAAAGACATGAATATCTTGGATGACAAGGGGGTAATTAAATTATCTGTACATTTTTTTTCTGGAAGTGAACTTCTCCTTTAATTACTGTATGGCTGACCATTTCTCACAGCTGTAAATGAAGCCACTTACACCTGGGAAGGACGACTTCCTCCACGCCACTACAAAAACCCTGTTTACTCCTGTAAAGTGTTTCTGGGAGGAGTGCCATGGGACATCACAGAGGGTGAGATGACTGACACTCATGTAGGTTTTTATTCTGTATTATGTTTCTGAACACAAACAAGTTGTAAATAACAACTTTTCTGTCTCTGTAGCGAGTCTGTTGAACACATTTAGTGTTTTCGGTCCATTGAAAGTCGAGTGGCCTGGTAAAGATGGTAAACATCCACGCTGTCCTCCGCAAGGTAACAGTAAAATCCTTATAGTAGCATATTTCATTTACAATTCAACTGCATTTCATACTAAGGAAGCTTAGTGCAAAAAGAGCCAGCACAGAAACATATTTGATGTATGATCCATGGCTTTCTAGAGTCTCAATATCATTTACATGATCAGCACTTTCCTGAAATTTTGTACAGTGAAATTTTGTCATGTCTTATGCCCCCTGGTGGATTATTGATGCTTTTCAGGAAATAGAAAGCTTTTAAAATAATTTCCAAATTATCAGCATGTGTGTCACGCATCATTTTGTTGAGAAATCTTTACTGAGTTTGATAAAGTAACAGCAAGAATACCTTTGTTACAATTTTGTTATGCTATTTGGTCATTATTATTATTAGTAGTAGTAGTAGTAGTATTTATTTATTTATTTATGTTTTAGGTTAAAGTTAAAAGGTTAAAATTTCAATTTAGTTTAATTTAAATTAATTTAAAATGTCTTCAATAATTTTAGTTTTAGATAACAATAATAACCTTACTTAAACTGCCTTTAATGATGGCAATAAATAGACAATACAAAATCATCAAGCCATTTAATCATTCAGTTAAAAAAATAAATATTAGACTTTACTAAGATATATAATTTTTTTAGTTTAACTCATATTTTATATGCATATATTTCATAAAGCAGCTTTGTAATTATTAAAATTACAAAAATTATCAAATTTGCTTAACATTTTAACTACCATATTTGTCTTATTCATAATAATGTAATTTATTCATATATTGATACATTTGTACATTTATATTTATTACTATTCATAATATTCATGCTTTATAATAATTTATATTAATCTTATTTTGCCTGTTTGACTTGGTGGCATTGAAACTCAATGACAATGAAATTCTTAGCAATGCATATTACTAATCAAAAATTAAGTTTTGATATATTTATGGTAGGAAATTTACAACATATCTTCATAGAACATGATCTTTACTTAATATCCTAATGATTTTTGACATAAAAGAAAAATCGATCATTTTGACTCATGCAATGTATTTTTGGCTATTGCTACAAATATATCCATTCTACTTAAGACTAATTTTGTGGTCCAGGGTCACACATATAGTGCTCTGTTTTCATATGTAGTTTGTTTTTGTGTAGGTTACGTGTATCTGCTATTTGACTGGGAGAAGTCAGTGAAGACGCTCCTGCAGGCCTGTACTCAACACCGCCTGCAGTCTGACGATTATCTCGAGTTCTACTACAAACTGTCCAGCAGGCGAATCCACAGCAAAGATGTGAGAAGATCATGCACTTAAACATACCCCTGACCCCTGACCCCTGACCTCTGACCTCTGACCCCGCCCTCTCACTTGCTGTGCTGCAGGTGCAGGTCATTCCATGGGTGATCTCAGACAGCAATTTCATCCGCTGTCCCTCTCAACGCCTCTGCCGCAGTAAGACGGTGTTCGTGGGCGCTCTGCATGGGATGCTAAATGCAGAGGGTCTGGCCCACATCATGGACGAGCTCTTTGGAGGGGTCATGTACGCAGGCATCGACACAGACAAGCACAAATATCCCATAGGTTTGTCCATTCTCCTCTCATCTACACTGAAACAAAAATAGCTGTGGGATTTATACTGGAAATCGAATGTTTGGGATCATTTGGAATAAAGTAATGTTTAGAATGGTATTTTGTGCCCATCTAGACTGCATTTATTTGATCAAAAATACAGTAAAAACATTAATATTGTGAAACATTATTACTATTTAAAATAACTATTTTCTATTTGAATACATTGTAAAATGCAATGCTGAATTTTCAGCATCATTACTTCAGTCTTCAGTGTCACATGATCCTTCAGAAATCATTCTGATATGCTGATTTTATGCTATTTTTTTTTTACAACTTAAAATTATTTTTTTTGCAGTGTATATGTATACAGTCTTACAATTTCTTCAGTCATAAAGTGAATGTATTGTGTTTGATCGTGTAGGCTCCGGCAGAGTGACGTTCAGGAGTCAGAGGAGCTACTTGAAAGCCGTGACTGCAGCGTTTGTGCAGATTAAAACCTGCAAGTTTACCAAGAAGGTACAGAAGAGCAGGACTCAGATATGCCATATGCTGTGGGATCAGCCCTGTGAATCTAATTATCTCTCTTCGTGTTTCCTCTGTAGGTCCAGATTGACCCGTATCTGGATGACTCCATGTGCCAAATCTGTAACAGTCAGCCCGGCCCGTTCTTCTGTAGGGCTCAGGTAGGAATCAGACGCTGATTATCAATTGACTGGGTTTTGGTTAAATTCAAAAGCAAGCTTTACATTTCATTATCAATTAATCAATTAGTTTTGATATCAGTTTGGTACACAGTCTAGATTCATTTGATTTTTAGTTGCCATTTTAAATAAGTTTTACATATAGAATTGAATCATTCTCAAAAATTTGAATCTCTATCTATTTATAAATATGTGTGTGTGTGTGTGTGTGTGTATATATATATATATATATATATATATATATATATATATATACATGTGGTGGTTTTCTGAAAAGAGGAGTTAAATTTTTTTTTTTTGTTTGTTTGTTTTAAATCAAATGTAAATTCATGCCACAGTATTTGGTTGAGCTATTATTTTATTATTTATTTATTATTTTTCAGTCATCAAAGCTTGGTAAATATTGGACACAGAGGTTTATTTTAAATTTCACCAAGTTGATTACTCACTGAAAACTCCCACAGATTTTTTGCAGAGCCCCTATACGTACATGGTGGTGGAAAAAATTTAGGGTGGTAGGAAAAATTTATTTTTCACATTTTTTGCGCTCTCTTGCAAAACTTTTGTGTTCCCTTAAGAAACTTTGCATTCCCTTGCAAAGATATTTGTGCTTTCTCACAAAACCAGTTCGGACAAAGTCTTCCTGTTCACTTTACAGCTGTAGCAGTGTAGCATTTCATAGAGTTTTATTTTAAACTTGGACTCAAATATAAAGAAATATAGTCAGAAGAAATGTATGTACAATATAATGAGTATTTAGTGTAATATTTTGCGAAATGCTCTTCTGTAGACTTAATTTCTCTAGTGAAATAATAAGCTGTGGACACTGATGACTGAGGTAAATGAAATGCTACATGACGTTTTATTTCCATGCTGTTTTGCTGACGTCTTACCATGATTGAAACTCTGATTGAGTGATTACATGAGGCGTGAGATGTTGATTCGTTTTTATTTGCGTTAATACTAGTAGTACAGAGGAGAGAATGATCGCGTTCACTCGCGCTCCGTGCTGCCATTTGAACAGACGATGCACAAGTCTGCGGTGTGTTAACGGCTCTGACGCAGCCACTGGAGCTGATTGCATCCACTCTAGTCAATGCTTGTCTGTAAAATAGCAAGTTTCTGAACCATCCCAGAAGCGGCTCTCCAAGGCGTTTATACAGCGATCTGTCATGCCACATCAAAGAGCCAAAATGTCAAAACGGCATTTATTGTTTGAATTTCCTGGGGGAAAAAAATGCTGTACACATGCGTACCGAACCGAAAGACCCGTACCGAAACTTTTCGTGTACCATTACACCTCTAATATTAACAGTATTTATTAATACCGAATTTGGGCCTCCAGTGTCACCGTTATAGCACATTAAGTGAAAACTGCAAAGATGTGCCTTGAACTGTAAGCACTAACTGTATTTCATTACACTTGAGTCCCAGTTCAAAATAAATCTCTATGAAATGCTACACTGTGAATGTACAGGGCTGTATGAACCACTACAAGTTGTAAAGTAAACAGAAAATGTGTTTGTCTGAACTCAACTGGTTTTGCGAGAGAACACAAGACATTAAAAAAAATATTTTTCCTTCCACCACCATGTCCCTATAGGGGCTCTGTATGTTTTCATGCCATTTAAGTCTTATTTTGACGTAACAAAAATGGTTATATGTAAGCGTATGAGCTGTTTACTCACTTTTTTTTTTGTCTTCCCATTAATGCCATTATATTGTTCATTCAGCACAAGAGCCGGGATTTATTTCATGAACCAATCACAGCCGAACATAACCAGTCATATCCAATCAAATGATCGATTGAGCCATTGCCTCCCCTCATGCGACTCATTTTAGGGGGTCTGTTAAAACTCAGTGGGCTCAGGGGAGGCGAGAGAGATGCAGACTCCTGCTGTAACTTTACCTGTCACTATCGGACAGTATTACTTACTTATTAAAAACGGTTGTGATTTATACACTTTTTAATGTTATATATTGTAATATTGGCGTTGTTTTATATTTGCGCTACACACACACATATATATATATATATATATATGTAGACAGATTCAGATTTGCAATTATTTATGTATAGATGCAATTTATTGATAAAAACATAAAATAAATCAGTTTTCTACACCCCAACAACCAACCAAACCAAACTGTTGTTAGATTGCGCTGTGTAACGCATACATTTTTGTTAACTCTTCAGGCCTGTTTCAAATACTACTGTCGGTCATGTTGGCATTGGCGGCACTCTCTGGACGTGTTGAGCAGCCACCAGCCACTCATGCGCAACCAGAAGGGCCTGAACCCCAAATAAACCCACCGCTGCCGGCGTGGGGAAGAGTCCGGACTGAGTTCACTGTTTCGGGGGAAGGATGTTAGCGTGAGTCAGGGGCGACTCACTTGAGGAAGTCACTGCGTTGTATTGCACTGCTCTCGTTCTTGTTCATTAAGGCTCTATGCACACTAAAGGGTTTCGTTGATTGTGACCCGTTTGCACAGTTAACCAGACAGCCATCGCCATGGAGATCTGATTTTAGGAGTTGTGTTTTAGATTTTGCATGCACAGATTATTAGTTTATCTCGCAGGTGTGACCCTCTGATGCAGGCAAATGCCAGTCGGTGCCTTTGGCTTCTCTTTTGTTACTAGTGGTGTTTTAAGGTCATTATTTTGATTTTATTAATTTTTAAGGTGGTTTTATCTGCTTTTCTACTGCTGGTTTAGGTCATAGCATATGAACCTGATTTTTAAGTTTGCCTGCCTCAAGCGTCTTTTCTTTATTTAACCTTTTTAACACTCTATTAAATGGTTGATGAGCATCTTGGCTTGTGAAATGCTCCCGGAAGTGACATCACAGCTGGCTGATGCTGTTGCTTAGCAACCACCCCGCCGTCAATCATCCATCAGATCGAATACACGTTAGCAACTCTGGATGGTTCTCTGACCTCTGTGCTGTATATAGTTTTTATCAAATTGTAGCACTTTTTTTAACGTAGCACTAGGGAAACGTTTGCCAGTGGTTTTAAAATCGTTCGTTCGAGCAGATAGAGGTGGAATCCTCACGTTGACTTTCGTGTTTTGTGTTAAAGCCTCCTAACCTTAGTTAGCCGCTCTGTTTTCTCGCTCAAGCTGTGCCAAAGAGTATAATCTCTTCCTTGTTGCCTTTTGCAGCCGCTTTTTAGAATTTCAAAGTCTCTACCTCATTGCTCTGCAAGTATTGCCATGGTTATTTACAATGTTCTGATTGGACAAAATAAAGTTGTTGAAGCACTGAAACATCGGATGTTCTGTTTATTTCTAGGTTCAAACATGAACGTGTTAGAACAAGAGAATTATGCAATAAAATACAAATGTAAAGTTAATTGAATATCCTCTGATTTCATTTATAAACTATTAAAATTAATTTGTACCATCAAAATAAAAAAATCAAATACCACGAAACATTTTTTTCTTGGTATAAACAAGAAATTATTTGATTTATAATTTATACAACTTATTATTATACAAATACACCATTTTATATTCCCACAATCAGCACAAAAGTGCAGAGTCTACCAAGAGTCTGCAAAAAACGTCTGTGGGCCGACTTCTCCAAGTGCACTTGTGCAACATTAAGGCAAAACTGCAAAGTGTCAAAGCTCTTTGGGTTAGTGTTTGGTCCCGGAATCACAGTGTTGACAGATGATGTCAATTGAGTGTGTGTGTGTGTGTATCATGTGAGTTCAGTCTGTTTAGTTTGAGGCAGTCGTAGAGCTGCCAGTCCTCCTGCCAGCAGGAGCGCAGACACCATCAGCAGTGGTATGGCACAGTTTGAGTCCACTAACTGCCCAAAAACTACATTTCCCATGATGGCCGCCACACGACCCACTCCGGTGAAAACCCCAAGCGCTGATGAGCTAATGAAGAGAAAGTGCAATTAATAACTTAATTCTTTCAATGCTCAGAATTTGTCTGCTCACCATGGCTGAATTTATTTTAATCAAAAAGCAATAAAATTGTGAAAAATTCTTCCAATTTAAAATGTTTTCTGTGGAAGCCCATTTCCGCCACGGAATAAAAAAAAAAGAAAATGGTAATTGTGACTTTTTTTCTCGCAATTGCAAGTTTATATCTCAAGTCGAAATGTTTACATTTTCCCTTAGAACTGCGAGTTTATATCTCGAAATTGTTACTTTTCCCCTCAGAATTGCGTTTATATGCCAAAACTGACTTTTCTTCTCAGAATTGTAATTTTAAATCTCAAAATTGCTACTTTTTTCCTTAGTATTACGAGTTTTTATCTTGAAATTGTTGAATTTTTCTCAGAATTGCAATTATATCTTGAAATTGTTACTTTTTTCTCAGAATTGCGAGTTTATATCTCAAAATTCTTAGTTTTCCCCTTAGAATTGCATGTTTAAAATCTCGAAATTGTTACTTTTTTTTTCTCAGAATTGCAAGTTTAAATCTTGAAATCATGATTTTATCCTCAAAATTGCGAGTTTTTATTTGGAAAACGTGACTTTTTTTCATAAAACTGCGAGTTTATATCTCGAAAACGTGACCTTTTTTCTCAGAATTGCAAGTTTATATCTTGAAATCATGAATTTTATTCTCAGAGTTGCGATTTTATATCTCAAAATTCTTACTTTTTTCTCAGTATTATGAGTTTATATCTCAAAATTGTTACTTTCTTCCCAGAATTGTGAGTTTATATCTCGAAATTGTTACTTTTTCCTCCTAATTGTGATTTAATATCTCAAAATTTTTACTTTTTCTTTTAGAATTGCGAGTTTATATCTCGAAATTGTTACCTTTTTCTCAAAATTATTTATATCTCAAATTTTTTACTTTTCCCCTTAGAATTGCACATTTAAATCTCAAAATTGTTACTTTTTCCTCAGAATTGCAAGTTTATATCTTGAAATCATGATTTTATCCTCAAAATTGCGAGTTTATATTTGGAAAATGTGACTTTTTTTTTATAGAACTGCGAGTTTATATCTCGAAATTCTGACTTTATAACTCACAATTGTGGAAAAGTCAGAATTGCAAGATACAAACTTGCACTTGTGAGAAAAAAGTGTTTATATTACGCAATTCTGAAAAAAAGTCTGAATTGTGAATTTATATCTTGCAATTTCTGACTTTTATAACTCACAACTGCAAGTTTATATCTCGCAATTCTGAATTGTGAGATATAATAATTGAACAGCGAATCAGCATCATTTCTGAAGGATCATTTATGATATTTTAAAATAGATTCACACAGAAAACAGTTATTTTTAAATTGTAATAATATTTAACAATATTATTGTTTTTATTGCATTTTCGATCAAATAAATGCAACTTTGGTACTTTTAATATTACATTAACAATGAATTTAAGGGTTTACCGTAGTTGTGTGGGGTAAAGTTCAGTTCCCACCACGTCCAAAGCGTTCCAGGAGATGACAGAAACGCCGCTGAACACGCAGGACACGATCAGACTCTGAGCTTTTGTCTTCACCACGTAAATGACAAACACACTCATGCTGGACACCAGCAAACTGACGGCTATCGGATAGAAAAAAAAACGCATTATTATATAAATGCCTCGTAGTGCTTCATTAGTTCTATAATATTTTGTTTAATGTAGTAAAGTATTTTAAGCTGCAGTTCAGACATTCAGACAAAACCTGTACTAACAAAGCAGGATTTTCCCGCCAATTCTGTCCATGAGCAGGATAGTGAAGATGTTTCCCGGCAAATTTGAAGCCGCTGTTACAAAACCCTCCATGTAGACTAGAAAACACACATAAACGCATGTATATGACACAAAGACACTTTATGTGCTTTTGGTATTGAGAAACACAATGATAAGTCTCATTCGGTCTGGTTTTAGTAAGATTAACCTGCAGTTTTGACTGGATAGCAGCTTTCATTTTTTGAGCTTTGGACTCGAGATGTGTTGGCACATGGAGACCCTCCATCTTCGGCTCTCTTAAAAAGCTCCGGAAACCACATCCATAACCCATAATAGCTGCACAGAGAAAATTACAATATTGAATCATGCTTACTTACAATCTGCAGCATTTTAAATTAAGTTAACTGATGTTCAGCCAATCAGAACTAAGCTCATTTAAATATTAATGATATGATATAGTATCAGAAACAGCCAGTTTAATTCTGAGGGTCAAATAGCGTGGAAAATGGCCTTGTAAAATCAAATTAAGATTGACTTTGGTGTAAAAACCTTGACTAAGAGAAAATAATACACCTTAAATTGGCAGAATATTTTGACTTTATCATTTCATTATTTAAGTTTAGTACCCAAACGAAATGCAGAAAAATATAATCAGCAGAACAACACTTCTGGAAGCCAGTGGTCCAACAAACAGCTGTTTCATGGGGTCCACAGCCTGTAAAAAAAAAAGGAGCAAGGCCATGAAGAGTTCAGTAAGGCTTTGTTAGCATTAATAGTTTCTCAGTAATGCATCAAAAGTGCTGTGAACCTGTTTGAGTTGGTGGCTGAACCGCTGACATCTTGAGCCGCTAATGGGTCTGTTTTTTTCTTCATCATCTTTGGATCTGATCACAAGACCTGGTGCCTGTTAAGAGAAACTGTTTTATTAACTAGCAAACCAAATGTAGTTTTCTTTATGAAAAGTGGGAAGGGTTGACCTAGAATTGAAAGCAAACATCAGTGATGTGGCACTTACAGGAAATGGTTTTGTAGCGCATCTGTTGTTCAGGTTGAACATCTTCTGGAACACAGACAAAGCCTCTGTCTCACGTCCAGCCTGTGGAGGAAAAACATATAGTGAAATGCCACCAAACATGACAAACATGCAGCTTATAACAGAGAACTGAACATTCCACACAAGTTCTAGAATTTGTTGAACTTTTATATCAGTTTAAATGTGTTTATTGTGCCTAGTGGAGTCAGTACACACCTCCATGAGGAACTTAGGACTCTCTGGCATGAACAGTCTGAAAATAAGTGCTGATGACAGACTGGGGACGGAGCAAAGCACCACAAAAAGACGCCAACTCTGAAAATCCAACCAGCCCCAATCAGCGTTCAAAGATGTTCTAGGAATCACCAACCACGCCACACCTGGACAAAACACAAAAACTGTATTAAAATCAATATTTAAGTGTGAATATTTTGTGCAGGTGACAATGAATTGAGTATAGCCTATTTATTAGCTTATTATTTAGACTCTTTTTTTCTAATTCAGTTAATTTATTAATACAATTACAGTTAAGTAGTTTTGTCTTTATGTATTTTTATTTCTTTATATATTTTATTTAATATTTATTTTGTATTTTTATTCCTCAGTTTATATATTGTTTATTTATACACTACCAGTCAAAAGTTTTTGAACAGTAAGATTTTTAATGTTTTTTAAAAAAGTCTCTCCTGCTCACCAAGTCTGCGTTTATTTGATCCAAAGTACAGCAAAAACAGTACAATTCTGAAATATTTTTACCATTGAAAATAACTGTTTTCTTTTTGAATACATTTTAAAATGCAATTTATTCCTGTGATTTTAAAGCTGAATTTTTTGCATCATTACTCCAGTCACATGATCCTTCAGAAATCATTCTAATAATCTGATTTTGTAACATTATATGTTATAATGTAAATTTCTATCATTTACAAAAGCTTTTTATTTCAGATAAATGCTGATCTTTGGATCTTTCTATTCATCAAAGAATCCTGAAAGGAACTCAACTGTAATAAAAATGTTTCTTGAAGAGAAAATCAGAATATTAGAATGATTTCTGAAGGATCATGTGATACTGAAGACAGAAGTAATGATGCCGAAAATTCTGCTTTAAAATCACAGGAATAAATTACATTTTAAAATATATTCAAATAGAAAGCAAGTTATTTTAAATAGCAAAAATATTTCACACATTTACAGCATTTTTTGCTGTATTGTGGATCAAATAAATGTGGGCTTGGTGAGCAGGAGAGACATTTAAAAACATGAAAAATCTTACTGTTCAAAAACTTTTGACTGGTAGTGTATGTTTTCTTTTTTTTATTTGAGAAAAGCTCTATATGTTCAGATTTTGTTCTTTACTGCTTTAAAAAAACAGGAAAAAATACAGCCTTTTAGACAGAATTGTAAACACACTCCTCTCTTAGCTTAGAGGACAATGGTTTTACCTGCTGCTAAAATATTTCCAGCCATCCAGAAGGTGGCTAGAGCACTAATCATAGCCCCCCTCCTCAAACGTGGTTGAAACTCAGAAAAATATGAGAAGATGACAGGAATGGAGCCGCCGACCCTGAGAGTAAGACACAGATGCATTCATGTGATTCTAGTAAAATGCATAAAATCTAAACCTTCAGAATCTCTGTGAATGTAAAAACTCGTGGCATGTCGTTACCCGACTCCACTGAAGAACCGCAAGAGCAAAAAGAGCCAGAACATCGGGGCCAAACTGGCCACCGCCCCAAATGTGCCATTCACTGCCAGAGAGACGACCAGAATGCTCCGCCTTCCTCTGCGATCAGCCAGATACCCCCAAACATAACCGCCAACCATCATCCCTTTCAAAGAAAACAGGCATTTTACACATTATATCTTACTGAGCAGCAAGATAGTCAAATCACATAGTTATGTCAGCAGTTATGTACTTCTTGTATAACTGAAAAACTGAGCATGCAGATTTTAGACACGTGACAAGGCAACCAAGAGGGAACAAACTGCATTTTTGACCTGATTTAACCATTTGTTTGATAAAAATGAGAAGTTAATGTTTGATTGTCTTTGTTTGAGATTGCATAATCTTGCCTTTGACCATTTTCTCAACATTAATCAATCACAAATGCCTAATTTTCTGGTTTTAAAATACAACATGATCAGATATTTGATTAGAAATTCAAGTTAAAAGGAAAACAGCACAGATAATAACCAAGGAATATGCTGGCGGTGAGAAGCCCCATGTCGGACGAGGTGAGATGGAGGTCGCAGCGTGCCGTGGGCAGGAGGAATGAAACACACAGGATCTCCACAGCATCGCTGGCGTTCGCCCACCCGCAGACCACCAACAGCAGCCAGTGGAAGAGCCCGAACCCTGCAGACAGACAGAAACATGAGGACACACATATGAAACTAATTGCAGGACAAATTATTTAGCACAATAAATACATAAAGGTAAAACAAAGGTGATTTAACCTGCTTTCTCAACAGCTTCCTCATATGAAAGTTTACTTTTTCTGGACGCCTGGTCATCTAATGAAAACAGTATATATCAGTACATATTACATACATTACAATAAATCATATATATATATATATATATATAAACATTACATTACATTACAATATTTTATTTATATATTTAAGATCTATAGCAAAGCATTTATTGCCACCATAGATGTACCATGGTACTACTATAGTATTTTTTGTGCATACAAATTTAGTGCGTAACGTTCTCATGCTGAATACAGATTTAATCTATATATCTGTTGGAACAGTGTACATATTAACATTGTACTCATTTAAAAACACTCCACAATATCAATAACTTAAATATTATAAACAATTCAAACCGAAAGAGATCGAGTAATACACGTTTTACGTGATAATACTGCATTTTACCGTCTTCGTCGGTATGAGTGGACGAAAGCAGGGGTTCTGTGTCTTCATGAGCCCGTCGAGACATAATAAAATTTCAGATGAAACTATTTATGAGTATAAACTACATGATCGCTGATCACAAGATTCAATTCACTCCAGTACTTCTGTAAACAGACGCTTCGGTGGGCGTGGTTTGTGTTGACGTCACTAAGCACCGCCCCTCTCACTCACACTTCCTCACATTTAATTATAGTTTTTTTTACGTATTTAAATATATGTAAATCTCAATAACGACACTCAAGTACTGCACTAAAAAAACGGTGTATCAAAAAAATATTTTGCAATACATAGGCGTGGTCTTGTGTGCGTGACGCAACAGAGCAAACCCCGCCCCTGTTGACCTGCAGGCGTCGCTGTTTCTCTCTCTCTCTTCGGTTCAGTTCAATGTCGCTCTGTCATTTTTCTCTCTCGCGCTCTCCGCTTGTACTAAAGTTTTTCCGTGTGTGTGTGTGGAGCTGAAGATGGCGGCTAGCTCGGAGCGCAGTCCTCCGCCTTTCCCGGACTCAGAGGAGCCCGAGCTGCTGGAGGACAGTGACGAGGGCGCGGATGCGTTCACGGGCACGGTAAGTAACAAAACGAAACGGATTTATAAAGCTAATTAGCTGCATACTTCATACAGAAAGAGAAGAAGACCGATCACTTTCACTTCTCTGACACCCTCAGATCTGGCTGTTCTTCTTCTTCAGCCGTAGATCTTCAGCTCTGCTGGTTTACATCGAATTTTCTGTGGTGTTGTTTACGTAATGATTTAATAAAGAGATCTTTTTCGTCATCACCTCAGATTTGGTCCTTCCGCAGTGTTAAATAGATCTGAGTTTAGGCCTGCATGTGACATAGTGAAGTTCTTGGAGGACTCTTGTAGTTGAGTAAATAATATCACAAGGAATGTGACCCAGTTTTCCAAACTGACTGAAGTCACAGTGTTAGAGAGAGAGTGTGTGTGTGTGTGTGTGTGTGTGTGTGTGTGTGTGTGTGTGTGTGTGTGTGAAATAAACATGTTATGTCTAATAAAGGAAGTGAAGGGCAGTACACGAGCTTGTTTATGCAAAACCACCCAACAGAGTGCAGTTAAGATATTTTTATACATATAAAATATGCATGCATGCATGCATGCATGCTGAGCAAAACTAAAAGCTTAAATATGAAGGCAGGTCTGTCTCTAATGAATTAGATGGTGTCCAGCAGTCAATATTTATTTAGTGCAATAATTCGTCTGTTCAGGTCAAAGTACTGATGGTGTGATCATGTGAGTCTCAGATGTGAGTGAACGTCTAAATGCCCTTTTTTCCTTAGCAAGCTTTTATTTTGGGTAGATTTTGCTGTGTGGGAGGGAATTTACAGTTGCTGTATGTGAGTCATGATAGGGTGGATTGGTGGTTAAAGATCTGGGCTGGTAACTGGAAGGTTGTAGATTTAAACCCACCGTGGGTTGATTCATGAGCTGTAACTGTTGTTCTGTTAAGCAAGGCATTTAACCATGGGTTAATCCTGATGGATTGTCCCTGTAAAGATACTAGAAGACGCGTTGGATGAAAGCAACTGCAAAATTACTTGCTATCTCCTGAGAAATGTGCAGGTCTATAAAACATAGCATGTAATAAATATTTTACCTTAAAATCAAAGATGATTATTCAACATAATAGCCAGTTTTAGAGCCATTTTAAGAGACTGTTTATTTATTTATAATGTAATATTTATTCAGTTACAAAAATTATATTGATTTAATTAAAAAACCACCTATTGTGCAATGCTCAAATACATAAAAATAACACTAACATGAATATTTTACAATTTGAATAATATGTAGTTCTTTTACATTAATGAGATTGGTTAGATTTGGTTGGAAAATATGCTTAACTTTCAGTGCAAAAAAAGTACTAAAATAGTATTATTTATTTATTGATTTTAAATCACTAATTGTACAAAAGCACAAATACATAAAAATAACAAATAGTAATATTAAAAATATTTTAGAATTAAAATTTTATGTAATGTTACAGTAATGGGAATTTGGTTGGAAAATGTGCTTAATTTTCAATGCAAAAAAGTATTAAAATAGGCTTTGTATTTATTTATTTATTTATTTATTTATTTAAAAACGCAAATTGTACAAATGCACAAATACTAACATTATAAATATTTACAATTAAAATATTTTAAACCACTAATTGTACAAATGCACAAAAACATAAAAATAACAAATACTAATATTATAAATATTTTACAGTTTAATAATATGAAATATTGTTATAGTAATGAGAATTTGTTTGGAAAATGTGCTTAATTTTCAGTGCAGAAAAAAAACTAAAATAGGCTTTATTTATAAATTATTTATTTTATATCACCAATTGTACAAATGCAAGCACATAATTTGGTTGGAACTGTGCTTAATTTTCAATGCAAAAAAAGTACGAAAATAGGCCTATTTATTTATTTATTTAAAATCGCCAATTGTAAAATGCACAAATACATAATGATAACAAATACTAACATTATAAATATTTACAATTTAAATACTATGTAATTACTCTTATAGTAATGAGAGTTTGGTTGGAAAAAAATTGCCTAATTTTCAATGCAAAGAAACATGAAATAACAAATATCTGTAATAACATGTGTAATTACTGACACAATAATGAAAGCATTAAATAGCGTTTAAAAAGCATTAAATTGTATATTTATTTATTTTAAATCATCAGTTGTAGAAACACACAAATACATAAAATAATAAATTCTAATTTAAATAAATATACATCATATAAATGTATACATATATAATACATAAGGTAAATATATAATTATTGTTACAATAAGAATTTGGGTGGAATATATGCTTATTTTTTAGTGCAAAATAAAATAAAAACTAAAAATGTATTTATTCCTTATTTATTCATATATTTATTGGTGAGCTTTAACATATTTCAAAAAATGTTTAATGTATTTAATTACATTTCATGCCAGATGGAAAAGTATTGCACAGACTGTTGAACACAATCTAATCTTGTTTCAACTCATAATACATTTATAGTCATTTTACAGCATAAGCTCTATAATCATATCTGTGCTGTTTCTAGTCAATCTCAGAGATGGATTCTCCGTCACCGGACAAAGCCAGACCTCCTAAAGACATCTTTAATGACCCACCAGAAGACATCTTCAGTGATCCTCTTAGCAACATCAACTCTGAACCCCAGAAGAAAGTAGACACCAAAATCCTTTCTCCTAGCAGCGACGAGGCCGTCGACCTGTTCAGTGACACGCTGGACGATGATAGCGAAGTTATTAGTTCACCTGAGGTCCAAAATCCCATGCCGGATCTCTTGAGTGAGCCTGTAGAAGCGCCAAAGTCTGATGTCGTGGGTAAACCAGCCCAACAGCAGGGTATTTTCGAAGACCCTCCGAAGACCAGCAGCAAAAGCTCTTCCGTCAAAAAAGCAGCGAGTGTGGAGCTGTTTGGTGACGATGATGATGAGGAGGATCTGTTTAACGAGCCGCAAAAAGTTGTGACAAAGAAGCCTCAGCCCTCAGGACCACCTGTCGATGTTTTCACAGAGGTGAAATCAGACGTGAAGGTCAAGCCGCAGGTTAAAGACGACCCCACAGATCTGTTCGCAGAGGAAGCCTTGACGACACCTGCCAAACCCTCCGCCGGCAGCAGCTCCAGGACCAATGGGGTTCACTCTGAGGAGCAGGATCTCTTCTCAGGTATGATGCATTTCACCTGTGACACCCGAACATAACTGTGGCACTTCTGAAACCTAATAAACCACAGTTTTTGGGCATCATAACACAAGTTGATTCAAAACCTAGTCCTACCTAGACTGCATTCTTAGGTGTCATATATACTGTACTTAAAGGAGAAGTTTACTTCCAGAACAAAATGTACAGATAATGTACTCACCCCTTTGTCATCCAAGGTGTTCATGTCTGTCTTCCTTCAGTCGATCTCCATATAGTGGACTTCAGTGGTGCCCCCAAGTTTGAACTTCCAAAATGCAGCTTCAAAAGGCTCTAAATGATCTCAGCCGAGGAAGAAGGGTCTTATCTAGCAAAATTGACAATTTATATACTTTTTAACCTCAAATGCTCGTCCTGTCTAGCTCTGTGTGAACTCTGATGCACATGCGAACTCTGTGTAATCCGGGTCAATACAGTTAGGGTGTCTTGACCCGGATTACACAGAGTTCACATGTGCATCGCAGAGACGAGGCAAGATGAGCATTTGAGGTTAAAAAGTATATAAATTGTCAATTTGTTTAGAAAATAACCAATCGTTTCGCTAGATAAGACCCTTATTCCTCGACTGGGGTCGTTTAGAACCATTTGAAGCTGCATTTAAACTACATTTTGGAAGTTCAAACTCGAGGGCACCATTGAAGTCCACTATATGGAGATTCCTGAAATGTTTTCCTCAAGAAACTTAATTTCTTTGCGGCTGATGAAAGAAAGACATGAACATCTTGGATGACAAAGGGGTGAGTAATTTATCTGTAAATTTTCATTCTGGAAGTGAACTACTCCTTTAAAGGGACAGTTTAGCCAAAAATGAAAATGTGGTCATTAGTTACTCACCCTCATGTCGTTCCAAACCCGTAAGTCCTTTGTTCATCTTCAGAAAATAAATTAAGATATTTTTGATGAAATCCGAGAGCTTTCTGAACCTGAATAGTTCAAGGCCCAGAAAGGTAGTGAAGACATTGAAAAGAAATCAAGGTTTTTGAGGAAAACATTCCAGGAGTTTTCCCCATATAGTGGACTATGCGGATCAGTGGGTTGAAGGTCCAAACATGATCCCAGCTGAGGGATAAGGGTCTTAAGCCGGGCTGACACTACAGGATTTTTAAAATCCTAACCGATTATGAAATCTGGTTGCAGCGCACACATAAGGAGAATCTTTGCAGATTATCTTCCCTGAAATTGTAAACATGCACACACTACAAGATTTGAAAATTGTGGCGCATCACACACTACAAGATATTATTAAGATTGTCATGATGGAGGGAGCGCTTCATGTGATCCTACACAACAGATCGTCATTTCAGCAACTAATGTTTACAAATGTTAGTTAGCGTGCTAGCATCTTTTTGCACTCACCTGGTATGTTGAAAACTGAGACGATTTCACTCTAGAGCTTTCCTTGCTCCATGCGGTTGTGGTATGTTTTCAACATATTATACAGACAGTGTTACTATAAAAACATGAGAAGCAGTTTCCTCCATCTCCACTATCCAAAGGACTGTACAGCAGCTGTTTTGTGGTCTTGCATTGGCTGTCGTGAAAGTACTGACGCAATCATAGCTGTGATCATCCCGATTTAAAATCCTGAATATCGAACATGTTTGATATGATCGGGGCGGCCCTGATTTGTGTGAGAGCAGATCGGGAGGTGCAAGATTCGATCTGTGAACATCTCACATTACCAGATAATCCGTGCTGAACATCGGGACCGAACGAGGTGCTCAACAAGATTTTGGCTCCGATTCTCAGGAGGGAAAATCGGGGCAAAATCGGGCTAAAAATCCTGTAGTGTGAGCCCAGATATACCTAGCAAAACAATTGGTCATTTTCTTAAAACTCATTATGTATTCATATTGTAAAGGTCACATGTGACGTAGGCGGAAGTACCGGCCCAGTGAACAAAAAGAAAGTCAAATGCCCTTCACAAAAAAGGTAAATCAACGATGTCAGATGATTTTGAGGTTGAAGGAGACCTTACCCTACTTTTTTAAACTGAAGTACGCAGACGAAGAAATAAGCACGTGTGACTTTTCCAGTGTAATTATGCAAGTGAGTGAGCGAGTGCAAGATGAGCATTTGTGGTTAAAAAGTATATAAATTCAATTTTTTAAGGAAATGACCAATCGTTTTGCTAGATAAGACTCTTATTCCACAGCTGGGATCGCGTAGAGCCCTTTGAAGCTGCATTGAAACTGCAATTTGGACCTTCAACCTGTTGATCCCTTATAGAAGTCCACTATATGGACAAAAATACTGGAATGTTTTTTTCAAAAACCTTAATTTCTTTTCGACTGAAGAAAGAAAGACATGAACATCTTGGATGACATGGGGGTGAGGAAATTCTCAAGAAATTTTCATTCAGGAAGTGAACTTCTCCTTTAATAATTGCTTTCATAGTATGTCACTTATAGTAAACTAACACTGATTTGAAGTGCTGTAGGGTTTTCACAGTGTCAGTGTTTTTTCCACCACAGAAAATTTTCCTGCTGTTGACTCCTTTTACTGGCACATTTATAGTACAAACAGGAATGCATGCACATCACTTTTGAGCAATGGATGATGAAATCGCTTTCTCAGCGTTGACTCAGGAAGGGGAAAAAGGAATTCCTCAGTGACCCTTGCCCTTTCACCTTGTGTTATGTTGCTGATGGAATGTGTGTGTGTGTGTGGGTTTAGTTTATATTTACTGGTGGGGACTTAAACCTGAATACACACACTCATGGGGACTCGTGAGGACTGAGATCCCCATAGTTACAAAAGCTTATAAATCATGCAGAATGAGTTTTTTTGAGAAAGTAAAAATGCAGACAGTTTCCTGTGACGGGTAGGTTTAGGTGTAGGGTTTGTGTAGGGCAATAGAAAATATTGTTTGTTCAATATTAAAACCATTACGCCTATGGAGATTCCCTACAAGGATAGCAGACCAGACATGTTGCACCTAGGGCTGGGTGATATGGCTAAGAAAATTATCACGATCAAATTGTTCATATCAGTCGATACTAGGGATGCCACAATACTTACAATTCGCTACAATACAATACGCTTGTGAATTGTGGTTTTTCGGTTTTGCATTTAAATAATTCCCTTGTTTTATCGAAATTTGCTGTGTGTGCCCGTGATTTCACGTGCTGAGATGAGGAAACGCTTCCCCCGCTTGTATTTGAAAAAGCAACACACTCAGAGCATCTTCCATTCTAATGAAATGCAATGATAAGCCTTTCTAAACCAGTCGTCCAACAAAAGAGAACACTATAACTTATTTTTACTTCACAGCATCAGTCGAGTGTTTCAAATAACTTCCTTTTGTGATCTGATGTGGCTTCTTATCATAGAATGAGGCAGACCATATATTCTACACTGTATGTCGATTATGGCTTACAAATATCATTATGAAAATCATTATGAAAATACCCGAGATGGCTTGAAGAACACAAATAAACCATATATTATTGCAGACGAGTGTTTATTGTCCTTACATTTCATCATTCAAAACATTTAACGTTATGCCTTTATCCATATTAGACAAACTGGAACGGAACGTAATCAGTGCTATTTCTTTGAAGCATATGTGAATTTTCTGCTCAAGGGCGTCCAGTATGAATGAAACCCATTCTATTTTGCGTGAAAATCAGAAAAAAAAATACCTCTCTCAAAAGAATATTAAGCAGACATTTAATAATCCACGCTTTTTCCAGTGTACAGAGGTTTACAGTATTTTGTTGTTAATTAGATGCAAAAAAAACACTCTGATGTGGCAAGCTATCAAAACCGAACCGAACCGAAAACCGTGGTTAAAAACCGAGGTACGTATTGAACCGTGGACTAACTGTATTGTTGCATCCCTAGTCGATACTGATAATTATTACAACAACCAGAGTTTGTACAAGGTGCTTAAAGTACTTGAATTTGACTTTTTGAAATGTAAGGTCTGGAAAACCCTTGAAAATAGCAATGTTCCTGAAGTTCAGTGTTCAATGAAAGACAATGTATCTAAATAAATGTTTAATTTTGTCAATAAGTACATATCTTTTCACGTAAATTTCACGCTTTTTAAAAAACATCATACCTTTCTCGCTTAATTACGTCCTTGAAAATCAAAAAAGTAGTGCTTGAAAAGTCCTGGAATTTTATTTTACAATATCTGTACGAACCCTGGATAATTTTCAAATCTTAATTTCTTTCAAGTCTAAAGGCAGATTTCTTTTCTCCAAAGCGAAAGTTGTAAAAACCAGACCATTAATTGTTGTTTTAAACTACTCTTTATGGTCAGAACATGACAAACACTTCACGCTTTTGAATTCTTTACACTTTTCCAGTCATTTTTCTTACAAATCTATATATACAAATACATGTGTATATCTATAAATTTGTGCATTTGTAAATATTTTAAAAATATATATTGTATGTGCGTTAGGGTTGGGCGATGTCTACCAAATTGGCATTGGATAATATCTACTGTGAAACATACTGCTGCTCTAGTATAAACAGAACACGTGCGATCACAAATCTCGAAAGTGAAAGTAAAAAGCGATTGTGCATTCAAAATCAGTTTCAATGTCACGTATTATACGTATCACGTATCATATTAATAGCGGCTCCCTGATGCCCACAATTTATATACAGTATTTAATTACCCAACAATATAACTATGAGAGAAAGTATTGAAATATGTATTTTCCTCCCATTTATATATTTATATAATTATTCCCTTTAGGGGTTCCGTACACGCCATAACACACGTCATTTTCTTTCCAAACACCGTATTGGGATGTGGCGGTGGATTGGGGGGGTTGGATCGTCTGTCGGCCCAACCCTAATGTGTGTGTGCCTTCATATATACATAATAAATATACACAGCACACACACACACATTATGTACACAAAAACTTATTTTGGGTGTGATTAATCATGATTAATCATTGTCCAGCACTACTAAATATAATTTGTATAAATGCATAAACACTATAGCTTAATCACAAAATATGGTAATTCTATTCCATTATCCCTTTAATACATTTAATACAGGTCTATATTAATAATATAATCAAATTTCATATTAATATCCCACATTTCTACCTCAATACCATGGTACAGTTAGTGTTGCTACAGTAAATCAATAGTAAATTATGGTGATTAGTAGATTTAAAAACCTTCTGACTATATTGTTGCACACGGTGTTTCTTCTGTTTGTCAGCGCTGCTTTAAACTAGTTTAAATCACCGTTATTTGTGTTCTTCTCTGAATTTAAGCACTTCACACTGGATCTCACAGGACTATTTAGTGTCTGTTTAGCAAGTAAAAGCATCTGTTCGAGTAAACTCATGCTGCGCTGCAGTTTTAACTTTGATCTGAGCGTATAAATAGTCTGTGTGTCTCAAATAATCTTTGTTTCGCTTTTGCCACATAAATATTATATTTATCGAACTTGTTTTATCGAGGAAAATTATATCAATTATTGTTATCGTTTGATCACCCAGTCCTACTTCCACCAAATTTTTAGTTTCATTGAACACATGAAATACACTTTCTCTCACTGTTTTTGTCAGAAGCTACAGTGGAGTTGTCTCTGGACAGTCCTCGTAATGACCGCAAGAAGAAAGACGCTGTGAAACCATCAGTATCGGCTCCTGCCGCCCCTGTAGCCAGCAGCTCCAGCAAAGCTCCATCCAAAACCCCGGAGGAGGTAAAACACTATTTTATAAAAAAAGAAAAAGATGTTTGATTTCCTTTAATGCTCCACTTCACATGCAAATGACTCTTACCAGCTGATTCTTTTTAATGAATCAGTCCAAAAGACTTATGAATCAGTTTTAAACTCATGCGTTATTTATTTTTGTTGATTTAAATTTTAATCACACACCAAACGTATTGAAATATACTAAAAGAATCATTCAGTGGAATCAAAATCAAAACCAGATTTGTTAAATTTATTGCAATTCCCAACTCTAGAGATCAGATCAAACCTTCATAAACCTTCTCACTCAGTTTCCCTCTTCTTTTCTCTGTCTTCTGTTTCCTTTTTTCACATAAAGCTGGAGGAAGAGGAAAGCGAGGACAAGTTTGATCTGAACATTTCCGTCACGAATCCAGAGAAAGTTGGTAAGCTGGGTTTTTACTTTCTAAAGTGTCTTTTTTTAACTGTGTATTTATCAGAGTGTTTGTTTAAAATAGTATTTGAAAACAGTAGTGGGCTGAGTTTGCAGAAAACCAGAAATCGTGATTATCTTTTGAGGTGAAATTGTTCTAATTAAGGATCAGAGTCACTGATACGGTTGTCTTGAGCTTCCTCTGTTTGTCCTGTGCCAGCTATTTTTCGTTTCCTGTCCTTCTTCTTTTTTAAAGGTGTGGTGTAACTGTAATGTCTAAAATCAGCACTAAATGTTCTAGGGAAGATGTGTAGTATTTCTGTTTGGCTATATATGGCATTATGATTTTATAGACAGTTGTAGAGAAGATGTAATGAGTTTTAGCTGTTTGTGACTCAGCAGATACTGATTATTATCTAGTTACAATTGCAGAAATACATTTGGTTTGGAGGATCGTAGAGAATAATTTATAAACAGCATAAACAGATCCTATAATAAAAGCAAGATTTTTTTGTTCTTTTGAAATAAAAGATGTATTTAAAGCAAAACTCCCTCCCTAATCCAATTAATATGCATTGAGATTAGCTAATCATAACAGAGTTCATTTAAATATGTAAATCTTGAGGGTTCGATAATAAAATCATTTTTTCATTTTGTTGGTTTATGTAGGGCCTATAAAAGATATTTTATTATTTATTTTTATTTTTATATATATACACTACCAGTCAAAAGTTTTTGAACAGTAAGAGTTTTAATGCTTTTTTTAAAGAAGTCTCTTCTGCTCACCAAGCCTGCATTTATGTGATCCAAAGTACAGCAAAAGCAGTAATATTGTGAAATACTTTTACTTTTTAAAATAATTGCTTTCTGTTTGAATATATTTTAATATGTAATTTATTCCTGTGATCAAAGCTACATTTTCAACATTACTCCAGTCTTCCCCACTGTTTTCAACATCATAATAATAAATGTTTTTGAGCAGCAAATCAGAATATTAAAATGAATTCCTAAGGATCATGTGACTGGAGTAACAAAGCTAAAAATTCAGAATTTTACTGTTTTTGCTGTACTTTGGATCAAATAAATGCAGGCTTGGTGAGCGGAAGACACTTCTTTTAAAAACGTTAAAAATCTTACTGTTCAAAAACTTTTGACTGGCAGTGTTTTTATTTTTATTTCATTTTATTTTTTTCCACACTTTTTCTGGATTCAGGTTTATTCAGTTTAAATTGTTGTGGATTCCATTTTAATGGTTAAATTTAATTTTTGTAATCAAAAAGATTGTCTGATTAATTGGAATCATGCAACTTTTGACAACAGTTTATTGACAGTTTAACAGAAATTAGGGCTCTTTCGAAATCTACTTTACTTTTTTCCTAAATTCTGTGTTTTTTGTTTTGTTTTGTTTTTTCTTGAAATTTGCATCTTAATCATATAATTAAATATTAATGATCAAAATCATGTTTAATCAATCATGTTTTACAATAATAGGGCCCTATGAAATGTTGTTCATTATTTTAAATATTTGTGTGTTATTTAAATTTTTCTCGATTCCAGCTGCATTTTCTGTCTTTCTGAAATCATAGGGTCTTATTTACACTAGTTTGCTGGTTTGAGCTGGTCTTTTGGCCTGGACAAACTGGTGATTTGCTGATTTAGTCTGAAAAGCTGACAACTCTTTTAAAACCAGTGAACCAGATCAGACCAGCTTCGGCCAGTTAAGACACTTTTTTCCACCCTGGAAAGCAGGATAATAAAGCATCTCGTCTACTTGAGACTAAACCTGTTTGTTATATGTGCTATAGCATATGGTTTTATTTTGATCTGTTGGATTTATTTTGTTCATGTGTGGTGATTCTCTCTTCTCCTCGCAGGTGATGGTATGAACGCTTATATGGCCTACAAAGTTTCAACACAGGTAACTTTTCAGTCTGTTTACTCCTTGTTCACACCATATTGCACACAGTTTAAACCGATCATTTTCTCATCATTTCCCAGACGTCGTTAACCATGTTCCGTAGCAAGACGTTTACCGTCCGCAGACGTTTCAGTGATTTCCTTGGATTGTACGAAAAGCTCTCAGAGAAACACTCACAGAACGGATACATCATACCTCCACCACCAGAGAAGAGCATTCTGGGTAAGAACTTGTTTCTGCTAATGCATCACTTCTGATCTGATTGTGAATACATGACTGATTATGGATAAATGTGTGTGGATTTGCCAGGTATGACAAAAGTCAAAGTCGGGAAGGACGACCCATCGTCAGCAGAGTTTGTGGAGCGGAGGAGAGCTGCTCTAGAGAGGTTTGTCACTCATGACATTGTTTCTTATCTAGGTGCACTAAACTAAAGTCATGAATCACAGTTCTTATCAATGTTTTTGTCTTGACAAGCCATAGTTGTCAACAGGATGGCATTATTTCATTACGTCACACTAAGTTGCCCTGCCTCCAATTAAATCTCATTGGTCGAAAATCCCAAATTGCTGCTATACAGTATTTTAATTATAATAGAATTGTATCTATTGTAAAAGTTATTAATATTAATGTGTATTTTTCAGTTAATGAGGACAGAAAAAATACCTAGATTGGATAATACAATATTAACATTAATTACTAACTACTGACTAGTATATATTTTTTCAAATTAATGAGGATGAAAAAAATACTTGGATTGAATAATATATTGTCATATAATATTTAATATTAATAAATAAGTACTTAAATTAAATGTAAATTGCTTACAAAATAGTTAAATTAAATAATGATATATAGTGATCATAATAAATAATATTCTATGTGTTTTAATGAGGATAAATACCAATATACATTTTAATTTTATTATGGACATATTGTTATTATTATCATAATAAATGTTTTAATTTATTGTTGACAAATTATTTAGATCAAATACTAAAATATTTACAGTAACTACAAATAATGACTTTAATGAGGACAGGAGAAATGCGTAGATTAAATGTCATATAAATCATATATGATTGACAATATATGATATGACATCATAGTAATACATATATATCAGTCATATGTTAATTTTAATTTATATTAATAATTACTTAAATTACTTAAAAAGTTATTTAAATAAAATAATATAATGTTATATAGTGATTATAGTAAATAATAGTGTATGTATTTTAATGAGGACAGAAAATAACTTGGATATAATATATATAATATAATATATGTTATAATTAATGAATGTGTGTGTGTGTCTGTGTGTGTATATATATATATATATATATATATATATATATATATATATATATATATATATATATATATATATATATATATATGCTTTGCATCACAGAAATAAATTTAAATATGTAATGTTATTTTACATTGAAATAATATTTCACAGTATAACTGTTTTTGCTGGATTTTAGACCAAGTAAACCCAGCCTTGATGAGCATAAGAAACTTCTTTAAAAAATCGGCAGTGTATATTTTAATTTTAAACAGAAAAAGAACATTTTCTACTGTAATGTAAATGTTATTATTAGTAATTATTATTGTACTTGCGTAAAATGTAAATGTGAGGCTTGTTTGTGTTGTTGCAGGTATCTTCAGCGGGTTGTGACTCATCCGTCTCTACTGCAGGACCCTGATGTGAGAGAGTTTTTGGAGAAAGAGGAGGTGAGACAGCTTCTGTTTAGTGACATAGAAATAAACATTTTGAATTATTCAGCACATGCAACTGCAAAATTCAGCATTAGCATAAACCTTTTCTAAGAGAAGTGACTTGAAGATGTTTATCTGTCTATTTAACACGTAGAAATATCAGCTTTGCTGTTTGTGATGATAATTCAATCTGTTTTCTCTGTGTGTGTATGTGTTTTAGTTACCCAGAGCAGTCAGCACACAGGCTCTGAGTGGAGCCGGCTTCCTTAAAATGCTCAACAAAGCCACGGATGCTGTGAGTAAGATGACCATCAAGATGAACGAACAGGACGTGGTGAGTAGAAGAACATGCAGGTCTAACCCACACTGAATTCCTCTTTACAGAGACTGAGGCTTAAAACAAACCTAGAAAGGATACTAAATATAAAACGGTGTGTTGATTTCAGTGGTTTGACGAGAAGATCCAGGATGTTGAAAATGAAGAACAGCATTTGCGGAAACTTCACGTCATGGTGGAATCCCTTGTCACTCACAGGAAAGGTCAGAAGTACAAACAATCAGTCTCATATTTTAAAATTAGCTTGTTTGCATCTAAATGTGAATATTTATTCTTTAAAAATGTATTGGAACCAATTTATTTCTGTAATGTGACCTCTATTGAGTGAAACACAATTCATTGATAAAAAGTAGGATGAGGTTTTATTTTATCCATCATAAATTGATTGGATGAGAGAAAAACTATGTAATATTGTCAATCACCTACTTGTCTGATGGTGTAATGTGCATTTCAGAGTTGTCTGGGAACACGGCTGTGTTTGCGAAGAGTGTGGCGATGTTGGGCAGCTCGGAGGACAACACGGCTCTGTCGCGAGCTCTGTCTCAGCTGGCCGAGGTGGAGGATCGAATCGAGCAGCTCCATCAGGAACAGGCCGCCAATGACTTTTTCACCTTCTCTGAGCTGCTGGCGGATTATATACGGCTGTTGGGAGCCATCAGGGTACAGACAAACACACACAAAAAGCTTTGTGTGACGCTCATCTAGTTATAGTTATTGTGTATCACTGTTCAACTGTTTTAAAGAGCAGGACATATGGGTTTTCGAAAAATATATTTTTTACATTTTTAAACGTAGCTATCCCTTAATTTAAAAAGTCTCCAAAGTTGTTAAGCAAAAAAGTATATGATAAAGATATTGTCTCTCAAAAGAAAGAGTCGACTCTGAGCCGCCTTAACGAGTCGTCATATTTGGTAACACATTAGCATAATCCCCGCATAGCCGCAAAATATCTTTAACTTGCTTTAACAGACATCTTGCAGACGAAGTCATAAAGTAGACAAAAATTTGTCATGAAAAAAAAACGTACGTGTGCTATTTGCGTTTGATTACAACCCTGATAGCACAGGTACATCTCAGAGACGTCTATTTGACGTCTGCATTTACATCTGCAAGACGTATTTGCTCATCTGCAATACGTTTATAGGACGTTTCCTATCAGATGTCAAATAGACATCTATTAGATGTCTTTAAGATGTTTATGATTTCGAATGTATGTAAAACTGACATCTTACAGACATCTGTCAGATGTTTGTACACAGCAGATGCTTTCCAGATCTACTGATCTTTAACATACATCTTGCAGACGTACGTGTGCTATCTGGGTTTGTTTACAAGTAACCCTCTGGAGCAAAACATTAATTATGGTAATGGGCGTTTTGTTTCTAACACGCATTGTATACGGAAAGAGCAATCACAACAGACTTGGCCAGCTGCACAATCAGAGCAGAGTAGGCTTATGGAAGGGAGGGGTTTACAGATATTCAAATCGAATCAAAACGGATTCAAATGAACCATTTCGAAACATTAACAAATGACTCTGTATAAATGTATATTCTGAGAAAATTATGTTTTCTGACCTTAAATGCATTTAAACCTGTTGTAGGGCACTCTAACATAATATTAGGACCATAAGACCTGCTCTTTAACGTTTTATGCAGTATGAAATATAAATTGTTATTATTGTATTTTATTTTAATAATAATAATAATAATAATAATATAAACAATGTAGATGTATCATGATCCTAAAATCCCAAGTCTTGCAGTAATATGTCTAAAATAATAATAAAATAAATTATTTAAAATAATAATTATTATTATTATTATTATTATTATTATTGATTTGTTTCCAAAAGATGTTAAGCATTTTTAGCATATAAATCTGTATATATTAGGGCTGCCCCTAATAGTCGACTAACCGTTAGTGGATGAAAAATGGCTTGGTCGACCAAAATTTTATTAGTCGCTTAGTCGTAGAAAAAAAGTTACATTATGCAGGCCGTGATGGACAGATCGTTAATGGCTGGTCTATGTGGTAATACATCTGACAGGACATCCAAATGCTCGGCTATCATTCATCAGCCTCAAATATGACTTATAATCTGAAATATGTAAATAGTAGCAACTTTACGTGGCCACTCATCCTAATACTTACTTAACTTAGAAAAATGTGCGCTATTAAAGTGTGTGCGTAGTGTGGAACCGAAACTCCATGTATGCTTGCCTTACAGACATGAAAAAAATTTGTCTACTTTTAAACTAAGAAGTTCAAATATTCTCAGATTATGTAATCCGTATGAAACATGCATACAGGTGCATCACTACTGCGGCGATGATGAGTCAGTGTCGCCGACTTCATCTCTTAAGCCCAAAACAAAGAAAGCACTAGTTTATCAGTAAATTATTATAATGTTAATGCAGTCTCCTTGCTGTTTTTCCCTGACACATTCATAATCATTGCTTCTGCCAGTGTCCTGTGGCAAGCTTTATGCGTGTGGCTGAGCGCTTATTAGGCTACGTAGGCAATTAAAGTCTCATTATGGTGATTTAAATGGTTTATTAATAAACATGATTAGTCAAGTAATCACTTAAAATGAATGACTACTAGTCAACCAGAAAAATCTTTAGTCGACGGCAGCCCTAGTATATATCTGATTAATCTTGTTCCTATTGTAGCACCATCAGATTTCAGTCATACCATCCAACCCATAATATATTCTATTAATAATAATAATATTGTGTTTGTCAGGGGTGTTTTGATCAGAGAATGAAAGCATGGCAGCGCTGGCAGGATGCTGAGAACATGCTGCAGAAGAAGAGAGAGGCTGAGGCCAAACTCCTGTGGGCCAACAAACCCGACAAACTCCAGCAGGCCAAGGATGAGATCGCAGAGGTAACTACGCAAACACACTACTGTTTGTTTGGTGGATGTTTTATAGACTCACAGATAAACAATAACATCTGTAACTTTTACAACTCAGCTTTATTATGAGCCATCACTAAAGCTACGTTCTTGTCCTCCAGTGGGAAGCAAAAGTCACGCAGTACGAGAGAGAGTTTGAGAGAATCTCAGCAACCGTACGGAAAGAAGTCATCCGATTTGATGTAAGACCAGATTTCTGCATTGATTTAAATATCAGAATTAAAGGAACAGTTCACCCAAAAAATCTAAATTGCTCAAAATATACTCACCCTCAGGTCATCCCAAGATGTAGATGAGTTTGTTTCTTCACGAGATTTGTCAAAATGTAGCATTGCATCACTTGCTCAATATTGGATCCTCTGCAGTGAATGGGTGCCGTCAGCATGAGAGTCCAAACAGTTGATTAAAAACATCACAGTAATCCACAAATAATCCACACCACTCCAGTCCATCAATTAACGTCTTGTGAAGTGAAAAGATGTGTGTTTGAAAGAAACAAATCCATCATTAAGATGTTTTTAACTTTTTAAAATACAAGTCTTCTATCCATAATATTGGTTCTCCAGTGAAAAAGTCGCCCTATATGAATCAGGAAGGAAATATGCACAGATCAAGCACTGTTTACAAGTGAAAACAGTTCTAAACAAATATTTGGGTGGATTTTGATATGAGAGAACAGAAGATGGACTTTTTCACTAGAGGAAGTGTTAAAATTAATTATGGACTCTATTTTAGCCAGAAGCAAAATTTTGAAGTTGAAAACGTCTTAAAGATGGATTTGTTTCTTACAAACATGCAGTTTTTCGCTTCACAAGATGTTAGTTGATGGATTATTGTGACGTTTTAATCAGCTGTTTGAACTCTTATTCTGACAGCACCCATTCACTGCAAAGGATCCATTGGTGAATGATTTAATGCTACATTTCTTCAAAACGAGTGAAGAAACAAACTCATCTACATCTTCGATTGCCTGAGGATGAGTATATCTTCAGCAAATTTTTTTTTTTAGGTGAATTTTAGAATTTATAAATACATTTTAGGTCAATTTAAAATTGTTATATTTTAGGTGAATTTTAGGTACATTTAAAAAAATAATTTTTGAATTCTTCAAACATTTTTCTCTACAAAAAGACTATTCATTTTAACTTCTTTGCTAACAGAAAGAGAAAGCTCGAGATTTTAAGAAACAAATCATCAAATATCTGGAGTCACTGCTCAACTCGCAACAACAGGTACAGAAACGGGCACATTTTATCTGACTGAATTCATTCATTCATTCATTCGTAATTCATATTTCCTTCTCTCTCTCTCTCCTCTAGCTGATAAAATACTGGGAGGCGTTTTTGCCGGAGGCGAAAGCGATCGCGTGAGGCACCATCCGCGCACAAATACACACTCACGATAACCGAGGCCTTTCTACACTCTTTACCTCTCGCCTATAAACCAAGAGAAATTGTGCTGCAAAGGGAAAAATCATCTATCCGGCCGCTCGTTACTCTGATTGATTTAGAAACTTGTATATTTTTCATGTAATCTTCACCTTTTATTTTCTTATATTGCATCTTTATTGTTTGGGGGATGTGAATGCATGTGGTGGCTGGGTGTCTTCCTCGTCTGTATGCAACCAAGCCTCTTTCACTTGATTTGTTACTGGTCAGCAGTGATATCAGTGGTTTACACTAGAGGGCGCCTGTCGCTCATTCATAGCGGTAAGAAACTTCCTGTCAAGAAGTCTGTACAAATTAAGAAGGGTTTTCAGAGACAAATAGTGACCTAGTTTGTTTTAGAAGTCCAGAGTATTGATATATACACTTTTAAACAAGTAAAAGAGGTTTAAATACAGTTATTAGGAACTGTTGAAATGACTGAAACTGGCTGGATTTGGTAAACTGGCCAGTGGAAATAACAGGACCTGTATATGTCAACACTTGTACTCATTGATCAAACTGTTAGAAATGATCTTTTTTTCTTTTGCTGGCTTATTGTTTTTATTCAAAGGATCGTTTTAAATCTTCCATGGATTTATGATCACGCTCAGCATTTGAGAACGCACTCCTAATGCGTTTGATATCAATATCAAAGCTCTTTCACCTGGTCCAACAGGAGGCCCAAAGCACTTCAGTCTTAAAAGTTGGTTTCTTTGTTTATTATTTCATTCCTTTTCATTTTACATTTTCATTTGTAGACTTTTATGCCAACATGTTATTTTGTGTCAAACCATATTTGTGTTATCCAGTCGATTATGGCATGTTATAATAATTAATACACTTTTGCTACGTTACTAATAATGATTAAATTGTTTCTACATCAAATTTTGTTTTTTCCGTTTTTTTATATTTACAGATTTTGCTGCTGTCAGAGTTTGTAAGGCTGTTAGATTCATTGTCATTTATAATGTTTTGTTTATTGTTTATTAGTTTGCTTCATAAATGATATTTTGGGCCCTGCTGTAATGACACTTTGAACAGACGTTAACAGGTTTGACTTCACCATTAGGTGCCATAATAATCAAAAGGTTGTTTATTAGAAAAATGGGGGCAGATATTTTTTTCACTATGGACACTTCTTTTGAGAAAAACAATAAAGATTTAATTACAAATATCAAGCTTTGGATTTAATAGTCATTTGTTCTGTGTGTGTACCTGGTATTTATCAAGTTATGGGGACCAAATGTCCCCACAAGGATAGTAATACCGGTTCCCCATGAGGAAATGGGCTTATAAATCATGCAGAATACGTTTTTTGTTGTTGTTGTTGTTGTTTTTTTCCTTTCCAGAAAGTAAAAGTGTGCACAGTCTACTGTGAGGGCTAGGTTTAGGTGTAGGGCAATAGAAAATACGGTTTGTACAGTATAAAAACCATTTTGTCCCTATAAAACATGGAAACAACATGTGTGTGTGTGTGTGATAGTTAGATATTAATTATAGATAGATCTATTATTTATATTCTTTCATTTAAATGTTTTAATTAGATTTATTTTGTATTTTCAGTTTCTATTTTAATTTTTAACTAAGTAATTTTTATGAGCATTTTTCATGGCTATTTTTAGTGTTAATTTTATCTTTTAGTGTTTTTAGTATTTTAAACATTTGATTTAATTTTCGTTTTAGTCTTATCATTTTTGTTTTCATCTAAAATGTATATATTTCAGCTTTATTTAAGTTACATTTTAATTAAACAATAGTTTTAGTTAAAGCCGTGTAAAGGCAATTCAGAGAATTGTTTCTAACACATGATAAATATATTGCTAATAAACACATTACAAAAGCTATGAACTAGATACACGCCCCCAGCGTTTGAGAGCACAGTTTTAAAAGCTTACGTCGCGGTTTGTTCAGTTAACCGGATGCGCGGCCATATTGGAGATACTCGGAGGTAAACAACAGCACTGATTGCATGGTTAATGTACTACTGAATAGGTTGTTCTGCTAATTTATGCAGTCTAACCATGGAAAAAACGTGTGGAAGCTGCTAAATCAGATAGAGAAGGACTTATTAAGCAGAAAAGGGCGCAATAGTTTGACAAACTAAAGCTAACAGGTGGTAAAGATATATACGAGCAGTGTAATCAAGATATTAGCCTAAATATTTCACCTACCTGACTGGAAATGATAAGAACAAACATAAATGTTTTTAAGTTCCTTGCCCTGGAAGTCCTGCTTCAATTTGGTCAGCAATAATCAGCAACATTTTTTTTGTTCAGTTCAGTGGCATTGTTTACGTTCAGTGCCGCTAATATGGTCGATTATTGACGCGTCGTGAAAACGCTTTATTAGCATCAGTTGTTCGCCCGCTCTATAACGAGTTATTGTCATTACTGTTAGTTACTAAAGCCTACAACTTGCTAGCTAGATATGCCTTCGTCGTGTAAATGCATATTACCTGGTTGCAATAATTTACAAAACAGCATGGTCATTCATTCAGGTTGTAGCGTATTTGACGGTTGAGAGAGGCGCAGCTTTCCCGCGAGTGGGCGTGGTTTCAGCGCGGATGGTGGACACGCCCCCAGCGTTTGAGAGCACAGTTTTAAAAGCTTAGGTCGCGGTTTGTTCAGTTAACCGGATGCGCGGCCATATTGGAGATACTCGGAGGTAAACAACAGCAGGGATTGCATGGTTAATGTTCTACTGAATAAGTTGTTCTGCTAATTTATGCGGTCTAAGCATGGAAAAGACGTGTGGAAGCTGCTAAATCATATAGAGAAGGACTTATTAAGCAGAAAAGGGCGCAATAGTTTGACAAACTAAAGCTAATAGGTGGTAAAGATGTGTAGGAGCAGTGTAATCAAGATATTAGCCTAAATATTTCACCTACCTGACTGGAAATTATAAGAACAAACATAAATGTTTTTAAGTCCCTTGCCCTGGAAGTCCTGGTTCGATTTGGCCAGCAATAATCAGCAACATTTTTTTTGTTCAGTTCAGTGGCATTGTTTACGTTCAGTGCCGCTAATATGGTCGCTTATTGACGCGTCATGAAAACGCTTTATTAGCATCAGTTGTTCGCCCGCTCTATAACGAGTTATTGTCATTACTGTTAGTTACTAAAGCCTACAGCTTGCTAGCTAGATGTGCCTTCATTGTGTAAATGCATATTACCTGGTTGCAATAATTTACAAAACAACTCAGGTTGTAGAAAATGTTTGAGAGAAGAAGCGGCAGCTTTCCCGTGAGTGGGCATGGTTTCAGTGCTGACCGTGGACACCCTCAGCGTTTGAGAGCAGAGATACTGCTTATTTAAATTTTTTTATCAATTAATTTTGGTTGGGTAGTTAATAATACATTTTTCTCTGGTGTGACAAACTCAGAACATTTTATATTGGTTTACTCAGACTTTACCAGTAACAACATTGGTCGTAACTGGTTGTGTGAAAGCACAACCAGTTCACACTTTCTGAAACCTTGAGCCAAAAGATCCACATCCACACAGTGGACTAAAGAAGGAAGTGATCCTGCAGGTCTTCCCTCTTTTAGTATTTGTTCTGTGTTGAAAGCGCCTGCTCTCATTTAATACTCTTATCGCAAGTGGTTGTTTCTCTTCTGAGCTTTGATGAGACATTTTCCTGTGACCTCATTGAAGGTTTACTGTGGTAAAATTATTACTGCTGCAGCGGAATTAATCTTTCACCAAAAGCCTTTAAAGTGTAAATTCATTAATCATTAAACTTTTCAGCTTGTTTATTTTCCAGCAATGTGTAGGTCAAAAAATGTCCAGAGTTCATGATCAGTTGCTCTTTTTGGATAAGAATAAGCTCTGAGAGCACTGAATAGTTGGGATGAAGTGGGAATGTTGGGATAACACTTGAGCGTCAGGAATGTGGGTTATCTTCAGACTGGTGTGTGTTTAGTCAGCAGTAAATGCATGAATGGTTGTGTGTCACGGGAAATCATGTGATACTCATTTATCCTCCATTCAGATAGAAGAAATGAGGACGTCAGGTTTAGTGCTGATGCACAAAACCATTTGACCTTTCAAAAATAGGCATTCTATTTTAAAAACTTAACACTTAAATATTTATTACTGAAATTAAACAGTAAAATTCAATCAATACCATTTGTAGAAACTAAGACTAGAATATTTTATTGCACAAATAAATGTGCATTTGTACTCTCCATAGATAAATGACACAAATATCCTTTTACGTAACTTCTCTGAAGTCTATTATAAAGTTTAAGGATAAGTGTTTATAAATGAGAGATCTCATGACAGCCTCATGATCCGAGTAAATGACAAACTGACACTGGACTCTTTATATTTAACCTTCAAAAAAAAAAAAAAAAAAAAAAAGATAGATGTTCAGAAAACACTGGTCTGAAGAACTTGAAGAATATTATAATCTCTAGAGAAACGTAGTTTTCACTCCAAAAAAAGAAAAAAAAAGTGATAAGCAAAAAAAGTGAGGCATTAAGTTTGTTAATAGTAAAGAGCTTTTAATTTAAATCACAGTGATAAATTGTAATTCACTGGCGGAGGTTGAGGCGGGACATTCTTACTGGAAACTAGCCTGTTTCCGACACTGAATAAAAAATAAAAAAAGGTAATTGCGACTTTTTTTATCTCACAATTCTTATATTTTCTCTCGCAATTGCAACTTTTTGTCCGAATTGTGTTTATATCACGCAATTTTTACTTTTTTTCCTCCGAATTGTGACTATTTATCAGAATTGCAAGTTTATATCTTGCTATTGTGACTTTTTTTTCTCAGAATTGCAACTTTATTTTTCAGAATTGCGAATTTATATCTCATAATTGTGACTTTTTTCCTCAGAATTATGACTTTTCTTCTCAGAATTGCAAATTTATATCTTGCAATTGTGACTTTTTTTATCTGAATTGCAACTTTTTTTTCTCAGAATTGCAACTTTATTTCTCAGAATTGCAATTTTTTTTCCTCAGAGTTGCGACTTTTCTTCTCAGAATTGCAAATGTATTTCTCGCTATTGTGACTTTTTTCTCCGAAATGCGACCTTTTTTGTAAGAATTGCAACTTTATTTCTACGAATTCCGAGTTTATATCTCGCTATTATGACTTTTCTCTGAATTGCGACTTTTTTTTTTCTCAGAATTGCAACTTTATTTCTGAGAACTGTAAGTTTATATCTCGCTATTGTGATTTTTTTCTCAGAATTGCATCTTTTTTCTCAGAATTGAATGGCGAGTTTACATCTCGCAATTGCGACTTTATTTCTCATAACTGCGAGTTTATATCTTAATACTGTCTTAATACTGAGTTTATATCTTTAATACTGTTTTGTACACTGTAAAAAACAATTTGTTGAGTCAACTTAAAATAATTTGTAACCTGGCTGCCTTAAAATTTTAAGTTAAGTCAACTCAAAAAAAGTTTATTCAACTTGAATTGTTAAATTATACTAAGTGACAACTTAGATATTTGAGTTGAATCAACTTAAAATGATAAGGCAGCTGAGTTACTTACCCATCTGTTAAGTTTAGCAAACACAAATATCTAAGTTGTAACATTTCAAGTTGACTGAACTTAAAATTTTAAGGCAGCAGGGTAACAAATTATTTTAAGCTGACTCAACAAATTGTGTTTTTTATTTTTTACAGTGCCAGTACACTATTCTACATACTGTAAAGCATTACAGTACATTGCTGTAAAACAAATTACAGTAACTTGCTGGCAACCTTGCTGCTAGTAACTTACTGTAAAAATAAAGAAAAATGTTTAAGTGTTGCTGTTGTGACTTTTTTTCTCAGAATTGTGACTTTTTACTCAGAATTGCAACTTTATTTCTCAGAATTGTGACTTTTTTCCCGCGAGTTTATATCACAATTCTGAGAGAAAAAGTCACAATTGCAACATATGCGAGAAAAAAGTCAGAATTACGAAATACAAATTCGCATTTGTAAGAAAAAAGTTTTCTTGCAATTGTGTTTATATCATGCAATTTCTCAAGTTTATCTCACAAATACTTTTTTTTTTTTTTTACAATTGTGTGATATAAACTCACAATTGCGAGAAATTAAATGCGAATTCACAGTTGTGAGATAAAAAGTCCCAATAACATTTTTTTAAATTCTTATTTAGTGGCGGAACGGGCTTCCATAGGGAAACACCATTTGATTGGACCAAAAAAAAAAATCGGACAAGCCAGTGAAGACGATTATGTCATTGATATTTTTAATGTCTCAGTTTATGCAACTTTTTTTTATACTCTCTGGCAGTTGGTTTACCTGTGTTAGCAATGTTTTTTCCTAGTGTGATTGTTATTCAATGCAATTTAATTAATTAAAAATTAATTAAAACGCTTTACCAGGTCGTAAATAATGTTGGGTACGATCTTAATCTTCACAATCATGCCGTTCTGTTTGAATGGCATTATTTATGTCAGCTGTCTGTCCGTGTGTGTGTGTTTGTTTGGAGGAGGAGCTCTGGAGATCCACGGCGGCGGATTGTTCCCCAGTCAGCCGTGATCATTCAGAACAGACGGATCTGATTTTCGGTTCAGTCAGTGATCTGTGCGTTTGTGTTTGAGATGTTGGATCATCAGTGTGTGTCTCCAGTCATCGAGGTCTTCATTCCGTCTCTCATGAGAGAAGTGGACGAGACTGGAAAGTTGCGCAAAGTAAGTCATACAGAAACTCGTTTCTATTTGTGGTTCCTCAGGACTGATGTATTATAGAGCTCGAACGTGCGTTTGACGTTTCACATGTGCTTTTGTAGTTGTCATTAATTATGAAAGTTGAGAATGATTACCAGTCAGTCTGTGCGGCTTCCCTTACAGAAATACCATACAGGTTTGCTGTTGTAACCGTAAAACTATTGTACATTTTTTGAGATATCACATTATTTCTATAATTTAGTTTCATTTTTCAACTATAGCGACTGTGTTTTGAAGGAAAATGCTTATAATGGTGAACCATTGCAAAGTTACTAGTATTTTAGATTATGTAATCAAGTTATTCCTGCCATAATCTCTTAAATATACTGTATGAGTTCTAAGATGCAGTCAACGTTCTGTGACGTAATGTTACCTAGCAACCGAAAATGTAAAAGTATTGCTTCACTAAATTGAGTTGCTATTTTAAATACATGCATAACAAAAGTTAGAAACATTTATTCATTTAGCAGACAACACAAGAAACATTTATAACAACGTTATTTTTTTGTACTTTTGCAATGTTGGTTGTAACAATGTAGAAATGTAATATGCAAGAGAGCTGTGGCAACATTGTTGCGCTACATTTAGATGACCTTCCAACTAGGGATGGTAAATTTATTGTGCGCTTATGTTTTCAGCATGTTGTTTGCATTACGACAATGTTCCACTGAAAAGGAAGACCAGTACAAGCGTAGGTATATCTCAGAGTACTAGAAATTATTTTAAAAATGCAATTAAATATAAAGTAACAAGTTATCTAAGTGCTTCTCTCAAAGGTGTGTCTCCAACGGATTTTAATGCCTGAGGAAAAATGACGAAATATGCAATTCTATAGAAGCGTGATGCACTCCAGCAGCTCTTCTGTCGTCACTTACAGGAACGGATGGAGCAGGAATATGACAGGACATGTTTGACGCAACACAATTTAGACAGCGTGAAACATCTCAACTCGTTTTATCCTTTTACTCTTGATTTTGGATGATTTGAGTGTTTTATAGCATTCATAGCACTGACTGATCACTATGGAAGCATAATTCCATTTCATTTCACAAAACTTTTTTTTCTCACATATCTTGCAATTGCAGGTTTACACTTCACAGTTGACTTTTTTTTTTGTCTCAGAATTCTGAGGTTACATCTTGCAATTCAGACTTTTCTCATAATTGCAATTTCATATCTCGCAGTTGTGGATTTCTTTCAATTCTGATTTTTTTCTCCAGTTTGTCAGTTTATATCTTTCAATTGTGAGTTTACATCTGCAATTCCTACTTTTTTGTCAGAATTGTGAGTTTATATTTTGCAATTGCGGTTTTACATCTTGAGATTCAGGCTTTTTTTCAGAATTGTGAGTTTATATATTAAAATGGTAAGTTTATGCCTCGCAGTTCCAATTTTTTGTTTATGTCTTACAATTATGACTTTTTTACACAGAATTGAGTTTACATCACACTATACTGACTTCTTTTTTCATAGTTCTAACTTTTTTCTCAGAATTGTGAGATTGTATCTTGCAATTGTGAGTTTACATGTCGCAATTCTTACATTTTTCACAAAATTCTGAGTTTACGAATCGCAATTCCAACTTTTTTCTCAGAATTGCGAGATTACCTATTTTTGCAAGTTTACATCTCACAGTTCAGATTTTTTCACAGAAATCTGAGTTTACATGTTGCAATTTCAACTTCTTGTCAGAAATGCGAGTTTATATTGTGCAATTGCAATTTTATATCTCACGATTCTGGCTTTTTTTTCCTCAGAATTGTGAGTTTATATATTGAAATTGAAGTTGAATCCTCGCAATTCCAACTTTTTTTTTTTTTACAAAATTGAAAAAAGAGTTTATGTCTAACAATATTGACTTGTATCTCATAGTTCTAACAGTTTTCTTGAAGTTGTGAGTTTGCATGTCGCAATTCTGAAGTTTTTTCCCAGAATTCTGATTTTACGAATCGCAATTTCAACCTTTTTGTCAGAATTGCAAGTTTACATTTTGCAATTGAAAGTTTACATGTTGCAATTGCGTTTTTTTTTTTTTTTTCAGAATAGTAAGGTTATAAAGAAATTGTGAATTTACGGCTCGCAATTCCAACTTTTTTCTCTGAATTGCGAGTTTATATTTTGCAATTGCAAGTTTACGTCTCACAGTTCTGACTTTTTTCACAGAATTCTGAGTTTACATCTCACAATACTGACCTTTATCTCACAGTATTTAACTTTTTTTCTCAGAATTGTGTTTATATATTGCAGTTGTGAGTTTACATCTCACAATTCCAAATTTTTTCTCAGAATTGTGAGTTTACCTTTTTAAGTTTACATCTCACAGTTAAGACTTTTTTTCACAGAAATCTTTTTAAAGTTTATATTTTATGTTTATATTTTACAATAAAATTTGTTTATATTTTGCAATTTTAAGTTTACGTCACACAATTATGAATTTTTTTCAAAGAATTCCGAGTTTACATTACACAATACTGACTTCATGCACTTTTACGGCTTGCAATTCTGACGTTTCTCAGAATTGCAAGTTTATATTTTGCAATTGCAAGTTTACGTCTTACGATTCTGACTTTTTTCACAGAATTCTGAGTTTACATCTCACAATACTTTAATCTCACAACTTTTTTTCTCAGAATTGCTGGTTTATATCTTGCAATTCTGAGTTTACGAATCACAATTCCAACCTTTTTCTCAGAATTGCGAGTGTACCTATTTTTTGCAATTGCAAGTTTACATCTCACAATTTTTTTCACAGATATCTGATTTTACATCTTGCAATTCTGACTTTTCTTATAATTACAAAATTATATCTCAAAGGGAAACATCTTTCAGGCCTAAAATTTCCGGGACTTGTACGTTCACATCTCACAAATCTGACTTTTTTTTTTTTTTTTTTTTTTTTTCAGAATTCTAACTGTTACATCTCGCAATTCCAACTTTTTCCACAGAACTGCGAGTTTATATTTTTCAAGTGCAAGTTTCCGTCTTGTGATTCTGTCTTTTTTCACAGAATTCTGAGTTTACATCTCACAGTTCTGACTTTTATCTCGCAGTTCAGATATTTTTTCTCAGTTTATGACTTCCAATTGGAAGTTTACATCTCACAATTGTGAGTTGAACATGACACAATTGACTTTTTTCACAGAATTTTGAATTTACGGAATTCCAACTTTGTTCTTAGAATTGCGAGTGTACCTATATTTTGCAATTGCATGTTTACATCTCACAATTCAGACAAAAATATGAGTTTACATCTCATAGTTCTAACTTTTTTCTCTTGCAAGTTTATATTTTGAAATTGAAAGTTTACATCTCACAATTCACAAATTTTCCATAGAAATCTGAGTTTACATCTCACAATTCTGACTTTTTTCACAGAAAAAAGACTTTTTTGTTTCTCAGAATTTTACATGAGCATGTAGTCAGGTCAAGTGTCTAAAAGTCTAGGGGGAAAAACAAAATTGGGAAATATAATTCCAAGATAAAAATAAGAATTATGAAATGTAAACTCAGAATTCATAGAAAAATGTCAGAATTGTGAGATAACTCGCACTTGTGAGGAAAAATGTCACAATGACCTTTTTTATATTTTTTATTCTATGACTGAAATAAGGTTCCATAGATAAATAGTAGAAGCAGTGTGTTACGTGGAGTCTGAGCCAGTTCTCTAGGCCTGTCCAGCTGCAACCAAAACCGACCCAGCCAAGAGTGAAGGAAAGAGAGTCACTGTGCTTTCAAAACACCTAAAAGATGTTTTGTGTGTCGTCTAGATAACACAATGCCGGTTTGGTTTATTTATCAGATTTAGATGGAGCCAAATCAACTGACCAAACTAGAATGTGTGCATTTTCCTCACCAGTTTATTATCAGAAATGGATAACGTGGAGCTGTGTGAGGAGTTTTTGTGCTCAGAAGTCTGAATGAGAGGGTTTAACGGGGGCAGTTGTTTGTGTGTGATGCTAAAAGTAGAACAGCTAAATCACAGCTGAATCACAACCACACGGCAACATGCTGATGTCAGTCAAAGCTGTAATGCCAAATGCACACTCACACCTGTCAGACTGAGCAGGCTGTGAAAACTTCTCTAAACACTGAGAGCTGTAGAACTTCAGAAGAATGGAGGTCAGAGGTCACAGTCGAGAGAGATGAGTATTACTGTACTGGAGATGAATAGAGAAAGAGAGTTCTTCATCTTAGCGGAAATATCCAGCCCTGAACATCAGTAACAATGAGAGCTTTATAAGATCGACAGAGGGAGAAACTCGGTTTAAATCGAGTCCTCATGACCCTGATAAACACGACACAATCTGGTGCCCAAAAGAGACATGTGTCTTCATTGTTAACCAGGAATGCTCTCCACCCGCCTGCACTAACTCACTTTACCCAAAAAGCTTGTGTAGAATTCACTGATTTAAAGGGATGGTTCAACTAACCCTCATATTGTTCCAACCCTGCATTATGTGAATCTTTAACCAATAATAATTTTAAAAACAAGTATTGTGAAAGTAGTATATATGGACAGAAATGCATTTTCAGAAATTGAAAGTCAATATTGTGGTTTGTTTGATTACAATAAGTTAACATTTTCATTATATTTATATAGATATATAATTTTGCTATTAAAATGTTACTATGTGTTAATTCATTATTTTAATATACAATATATTTTGTTTATTAAAATTAATTTACATGTATATGTATTACTTTTTACATTTATTTATACATTTATGTTATAATACATTTATTAAAAAATAAATGTATATTCATATAAATTAAATTGTATATATATTTATACATTTACATACAGCAGCCTGTTCACTTTCCTTGTATGGAAAAGCGATTTAATATTTTAGTATATAATTAATTAATTAATATTTATTTATTTAAAAAAATTATTTATTTACATATTTATATTAAAATATAACAAAGTAAAACTAATTTTTTTTTTTAAATGAAATTCAAATTCAAAAATGTATATACATATTTCTGATCGACAACCTAATTAATTAATTAAATGATATTTAAATTATTTAAAATGTATTTTTTAGGGTTAATTTAAATATTTATATTAAAATATTACCTAATGTGTTTTGTTTTGCAAAGGTTATTTACATATTTATATTAAAACATAAATAAATGTATGCTTATATAAATTAAATTGTATATACTAAAACATTTCTATACATATTTGTGATCGACTACCCATTTACTTTTATTTTATGGAAAATGGCTTTAATAATTTAGTATATATTTAATTTATTTATATTTAATTTATTTTTTTTTTAATTTATTTTTTTTAGTTTATTTACATATTTATATTACAATATAAATAAATGTATGTTTATATAAATGTAATTGTATACAGTATATTGAAAACTTTCTATACATATTTATGATTGACAACCCATTCACTTTTATTGTATGGAAAAGGGCTTTAATATTTTAGCATATATTTATTTATGTTAATTTATTTAAAATGTGTTTTAAGGTTATAAACATATTTATATTAAAATATAAATACATGTAAGTTTATATAAATTAAATGGAATATTTTGAAAGAATTCTATACATATTTGTGATCAACAACCCATTCACTTTTATTGCATGGAAAAGTAAATAATAAATAATTGATTTATTAATTTTTTAAAAAAGGTTATTTTTTATTTTACGGAAAAGTGCATTAATATTTTAAAATACGGTATTTAATATATTTTTAAATGTATTTATACAGTCAATTTAAACAATACATTTATTTAAGATTTTTAAGATTTCTGAACGTGTATGGTGTTCTCTTTCATTAAAACGGAAAGGACTTTTGTGTTTAATGGAAGAAAGAAATCATTATACAGGTTTGGAATGACATGAGTGTAAATATGATTTATGATTATAATCTTTTGGGGTGAACTGTCCCTTTAAGTTCTTGAATAGCTCTTAATTTCAATCAGGTTTTTTTTAGTTCATAACACCGCATAAATAGTTCCCATCACCGTGTTGAGCATGCTTGAACACCGACTTGTCAAAACATGCTTGAGACACAATCATTTTTATTTCCTTCTCCCTATCTCCCTCAGCCTCTGATTTAGCAAGAAAAATATTTGAGGTACTAAGAAGCGAAAGATTGAGATTGAGCTCACAGTGGGAAATGTTTGGTGGAACTGAATGTTCTGTGTTCCTTTGTTATGGGTGGAAAACGGGAAACTGCTAATTCTCAGATCTGCTCACAATGTGGCCTAAACCCCCCATGCACACATACATCAAGGTTAAACTGGCAAAGAAGTACTAACTCAATGCATACTGTGTAGTATAAACTCTGCATACCGCCTTTTAAAAATAGTAGTCACATGACCTCATGTCAAAAATAGTTATATTTAAACAGGTATTTTACATTTTAAGCATCTGGTCAAGAAGGAAGTAAATGCTATGCACTGTCATTGTGAGAGACAGTATTCACCTCTCATTATTCACATTTATGAGTAAAACACTTGTAGTGTCAGGATCACCAGAGATGGATGGTTTAGAGATACATCACGTTGACATTTCTTTGTGTTGTGGACAATAAAGAGCCGTGAGTCTTTATAAAGAGACACTCAATACCTCAGGGTGTGATCTTACCTGAAGAACCGCCACGCCTGTGCTGATTTAACCTGTGTAAACTCACATGACCTATATTAAGACTAACTTTTGCACAGTCATATTTGTTTGGCTTTGATGAGGTCATTCACTCTGAACAGTCTTTGGTGTTTCTAAATCATTTCTGATAGAAAGGTGATGTAAAATTTGAGTTTGGTTACTAATAACTGCTGTGTTTAAACCGTGATGACCACATTAGAGCTCTAGAGGGCGCACTGACGCAAAACTTTAAACTTTAAGTTTAAAACGCGCACCGGCGCCTCCTGCTGGCGAATAATGCCTTGTCATGGTGGTAGTTATAGAGTCATTTAGTTTTATTGAAGTTTGTTCTAACCGTTTACGGGTTTTATGACACAGACTCTCTTGTTTTTCAGCTCTTCAGGTTGGAAATTCTCTTCAATGGAAGGAAACACTTTGTTCTGCGGCGATACAGTGAATTTCAGACACTTCACCGGAAGCTGAAAAAGATTTTGCGAGCTCCCGATTTTCCCAGTAAGAGAAATCAGCATTTGAGAACCAAACCACTGGAGCAAAGACGACAGGAACTTGAAGACTACATCCAGGTAGAGATATTTAGTGTTTATTTTATTATACTGTTTATTATACTTGTTGTTGCTTTGTTCTGTATTTATTATGCTATTTATTCATATTTTGAATTAGCATTGATTTTTGCACTTTCAGTTTTCATTTGTTGTGTATTTATTATGCTATTTATTCATATTTTGAATTAGCATTGATTTTTGCATTTTCAGTTTTCATTGTCATTTTTGTTATCAATTTACACTACCAGTCAAAAGTTTTTGAACAGTACGATTTTTTATTATTTTTATCTTCTGTTCATCAAGCCTGAATTTATTTGATCCAAAATACAGCAAAGTAATATTATGAAATATTTTTAATATTTAAAATAACTGCTTTCTCTTCAAATATATTTTAATGTAATTTATTCCTGTGATCAAATCTGAATTTTCAGCATCATTACTCCAGTCTTTAGTGTCACATGATCCTTTAAAAATCATTCTAATATGCTGATTTGCTCTTCAAGAAACATTTATTATTATTATTATTATTATTATTATTATTATCAGTTTTTAAATTGGTTGAGTAATTTTTTTTTTCAGGATTCTTTGATGAATAGAAAGATTAAAAGATCAGCATTTATCTGAAACAAAAAGCTTTTGTAACATTATACACTATATCATTCAAAAGCTTGGAGTCAGTATAATTTTTTTTATTTTATTTATTTAATTTAATTTTTTTTTGGGGGGGTTGCTTTGAATTGATCAAAAGTGATGATACAGACATTTACAATGTTACAAATGATTTTTATTTCAGATAAATGCTGTTTTTCTGAACTTTCTATTCATCAAAGACACCTGAAAAAAAATCTACTCATCTGTTTTTAACATAATAATAAATGTTTTTGAGAAGCAAATTAGAATAAAAATTCAGCTTTGAAATCACAGGAATAAATTACATTTTACAACAAAAATATTTCACTTTGGACCAAATAAATGCAGGGTTGGCGAGCATAAGAGACTTCTTTAAAAAACAAAAAATCGTACTTTTCAAAAACTTTTGACTGGTAGTGTAGCTGTAATTTCACTATACAATACAATATTTATAGTTTTTGTTTAAATTTTTATTTTTCCATTTTTTCGTTTAATTTTTTAAAAAATGTTTTTTATTTCAGCTTCAATTTTCATTTACCGAAATCAATTTTTAGTCAGCCAACAATGGATATATACTGTATAATTCTTAAATTATGTGTGTGTAGTACACAGGAATATATTTTTATATAGTACATATGTCACAAAATGGAGAGTCATGTTTAGGGTCACATAATTGGATACGGTATTGCACACAATCTGGTTGTATAAACCACATTTTGGTTGTTTTTTTAACCTTTATGAAGACTTGTGCTTGTTAGAAATCAATATATACACAGTATTCAGTATACACATACAAATAAGATATAAAGCACAGTATATAGTACATACAACATTTTCCAAAAATATAGAAGAAGAAATTAATCAGCAAGGATGCATTGAATTGATCAAAAAGACGTTTATAATAATTTCCTATTTCCAATAAACTGCTCTTTCAATTCAAAGAATCCACAAAAATATTAAGCGACTTATTCAACATGGTAATAATAGGAATAAATGTTATTTGAGCATCATATTAGAATGAATTCTGAAGGATCATGTGACACTGAAGACTGGAGTAATGATGCTGAAAATTCAGCTTTGCATCACAGGAATAAATTACATTTGAAAATATAGTAACATAGAAAACAGTTATATTAAATAGCAAAAATAATTCACATTTTTACTGTATTTTAGATCAAATAAATGCAGCCTTAGTGACTTTTGTAGTACATAACAGTATACAATATATAAAATACCATTCCACCATATTAAAATATATTGGAATATATCAACTTTTTAATATAATGTCATACTGAGGTTATAACTGTTTTTTTATTTGCTACCAATTTCAGGAAATTCTATATCGAAATGATATTGTCCCTCAAGAGCTCCTGGACTTCCTTCAGGTCAAACATTTTCATTCGGCGAGCAAGAACTGCAGCTCTGAGTATGTATTTACACCAGATCACTTCACTGGAGCATCACAAATTTAATTTAGCAATGTATCGAAATGTTTATTAAGAAAATTCAGTTAAATTAATAACAGTGAGCTAATAATAATATTACCACTGCTTTCAGACATTATTAATGTCTTAATTGTCATATTTCAGTGAAAACCAGTCAGATGACTGTCAAGAGCATGGATACAGGTATGCTCATCCTCATTTCTTCAATAAATAAATAAATAAATTCAGCCCTTATTTAAAATCAGATTTTGAACGCTGTCTTTCTACAGATTTCAGTTATTCCATCAGCGTGTAGTTGGGTTCTCTGATGATCCTTACCAGCTTGAATCCAGATCAGGTAAACCTGACAGATTACTGTAACTGTGTCATTACACAAATGTGTTTTTTGCACCCAAACGCCTATGAAACACTCTGTTGTGGTCATTTCCCCCCCTCCAGATCTTCCTGATATCGTGGTGGCAGGCGTCTTGCAGGGTTTGTACCCCAGAGATGTCAAAGTGAGTTTCAAAAAGACCTGCGGTAAACCCAGTGGCCTCACCTGTGCACCAGAGCTCCCAGTGCATCCCAAAATCCCCATTATTACCATAAACAGAAGCAATATCAGCTCTCTGCCAGAGTCACACAGAATATGAGCGCAATCACTGTTGCCTAGCAACTCCATCTGCTTTAAATGTGCCTTTGCATGTTTATATCGACTGAATCTTTCATCTTTGGGTTTGTCATATTTCATTATGTGAATCTCACAAAAACTGTCTGTAGTTTAAAAAATAAGGACGATTTTTAGGAGCCCTGCCAACCATACTATTCCAAAAAAAAATTTACATGTAAATACATTACAAGTGAAAAGATTTTTTATGTTTTTTCATCAAGCCTGCATTTATTTGATCCTAAATACAGCGAAGCAGTAATACTATAAAATATTTTTACTATTTAAAATGACATAAAAGTGATGATAAAGAGATTTATAATGTTACAAAAGATTTCTATTTCAGATAAATGCTGTTCTTCTGAACTTATTATTCATCAAAGAAACCTGAAAAATTATATTCAGCTGTTTTAAACATAATAATAATAAATGTTTTTTGAGCAGCAAATCAGAATATTAGAATGATTTCTGAAGAATCATGTGAATAGAGTTAATGATGCTAAAAATTCAGCTTTGAAATCACAGGAATAAATTACATTTTGAAATGTTTAAATAGAAAAAAAAGTAATTCACCATAATGCATCTGCAGAGCTGTGAATTAGTAAAAATATTTCAGAATTTAACTGTTTTTGCTGTACTTTGAATCCAATAAATGCAGAAGAGACAAAACTTTTGACTGGTAGTGTATTTATATTACAACTGCAATTATACATTATTGCAATATGTTGTACTGAATTTAATTTATTCAAAAATAATCATTAGAATAAGCATAATTCTTATTGTCATAAAAATGGTAATGGTCCTAAAAATAAGACATAAAAATGGTTTTATATATATATATATATATATATATATATATAATAAAGATTTTTAGGAACACTGGCAATGCACTAAAGATATTTGAAGTATAAATGGAGTTTTACAATATCATTGTAATATGTTGTGTTGAATTTAATTCATATTTTAAAGGTTTTTTGTGCATAACTTTGATTTGATCTTTATGAGCATAAAAATAAGACATAAGACATCTATATATGATTTTATTTCATTTAGCATATATTTGTTATGTCAGTAATAAAGAATATTTTTAGAAACCTTGGCAATACAGACACACTATATATATAAGTACAAATGTCATTGCAGTATGTTGTACTAAATGTTCTTTAATTTCACCATATTAAAACCAAGTTTTGAGCTCAATTTTCATTTCTATAAACAAAAGACCTAATTTAATGTAAGCTTTTTTTTGCATTAATTTGTTATGCATTCATTTAATATTTTTCTGAAGTATATATTTTGTCTTTCAAATTTCATTGTAAAATATAAACTGGACAATTCTCCATGAAATTTACATTTCAAAGTCATTTTGTTTTACTGCGCCAAGATATTTACCTGTACTGTAAAACAACTTTTGCATTTTTATTAAGAGTATTTCTATTAAATAAAAACAGTGTCTGATTTATAATGAGAAAAAGACAACAGCATTAAGAAAACCTGGATCCTTTATTGAAGTTTTGTTTACAAAAGCAGGTTGAAGTGGGTCAGGAATCTGACCGTGTGGAATGCCGGTTTGAACTGGACCCAGGATGTACCGCTCTGCGGATCAGGACTGGTGTGTGACGGTCCCGTGAGGGGCGGAGCTCCAATGAGCACGTACACACACTCTTATTTCCACTAGAACTCTAGTGGCACCAAATTCAATCCCCTTAAACCCAGAGTCCTCTTGTTCCCCCAAACTTAAATTACTCTTTAGCTACTGCGAAAGGCTTTTCCACCTCGATCTTGCCGCTGTCGTGGATAATGACGTCTTTGAGAGGTTTATCTCGCCCATCTGTCTTTGTGCTCTCAATCTTTCTCACCACATCCTGGAAGACAGCAGGAAAAAATCAGCACGGCCACTGGAGTAAATGCACTTCTATGAGTATGGAGGAACAGATAACTTCTTCACAGATGGACAAAGTGGAGATACTCACCATGCCCTCCAGGATTTTGCCAAACACAACGTGTTTGCCGTCCAGCCATGGTGTTTGGACGGTGGTGATGAAGAACTGGGAGCCGTTGGTGTCTTTACCAGCATTGGCCATGCTGAGCCAACCAGGTCCATAATGCTTCAGCTTGAAGTTCTCATCAGGGAAACGGTCTCCGTAGATGCTCTTACCTACATAAAGAGGCGTTAGAAATGTCTTCGAGCTAAAAAAATTAGGTTTAACATTCGTCTTTGGCATCTGAGAGACCCCAAAGCCTCAAAAAAAACATATGTACTGCATTGATAATCTTAATGAGATCTAATTTTGAGTACTTTAATACCTCCGGTTCCATCTCCTCTAGTGAAATCTCCTCCCTGGATCATGAAGTCTTTGATCACACGGTGGAACTTGCTGCCCTTGTAACCAAATCCTTTCTGGAAATCAGAATAGCATTCATTTAGACTCATTTTACTATGAATCACACATGCTCAACAGCAGAGCAAGGAAAAGAAAGCTCACCTCTCCGGTGGCCAGCTGGAGGAAATTTTCCGTTGTTTTAGGGACAGTCTTTCCAAAGAGTCCAATGACGATCCGTCCTGCATCCTCATCGCCGATCCTGATGTCAAAGTACACCTGGGAAAACCAAATCCGGAGTCACACCAGAACATCAAACAACAGTTCTGCACATGCATTATGGTGAATTCATTTCACAAGAGGCCATAAAACCCAGATTTATTGTTAGACATCAGGTCAAGTGGCAAATACTCATGCAATTTTTTTAAAATCAATCAGGAAACACTTGCGCAATGTTACCAGCTTTGCTGTAATAGTATATTTAGCACAAAACCAATTAAATTCGGAAAATGCTAACAAAAAAAAACAAACAAAAAAAAAAAACATGCAAATGGTTTTCAAGCAAGCTACGCGAATCTGGCACGCTGAATGCAAGTGTAAACGCAATATTAAAATTCGAAATGGAATTCGGATTATATCATTTGTCTGCCATAGGCCAGACACGGCTATGCAGTGAATGTAGAGCAGCGCTGCGCTTTTGTACCTTGGCCGTGACTTTCGGTCCCTTTTTCTTCTCATCCGCCTCTGACCCGCTCGGGAAAAGCAGGAAAACCACCGAGCCGACGATCAGCGTGACTGCCACCAAAAACTTCATCCTCCTCTCACAGATCCGCACCATGAACAACCCGAAAAAACTGTATGTGTGGCGATGACTGTGTGTTAGGGTTTCTGGGGCATCCGGGGAGGAGATTTGCGCTGCGCCCAGAATTCAGTACAAACCACAGGACGAGGTTCGAGCGCTAGCGCTGATCCAGGAACACTTCAGTAAATCCGCTCACTGTAGGAACAAACAACGCTGAGCTGATCTGAAAACAGGCGCTGGGAGCGTATTCCGTTCTGTGTGACGTGGCCCGACTCGTCGGACGCTGATTGGACGAGCTTTTGTCTGTCAAGGAGCGAAGAGCCAATCAGAGTTTGAAACGCGTAAGGAATGGACGGAGCCACAGCGGCGTCTGGAATGGCATCAGCATTAAAGGCACAGGACGCGAAGAAAGCACAAAGGTGATGTTTGTAATGGCTTTCAGACGTTCTGCAAATATAATAAAGATAAAAAATGCTTACGACTAAATTTAAGTACAAATACGAAACAAATACATCACAAATGTGACCCTGGACCACAAAACCAGTCTTAAGTCGCTAAGGGTTTATTTGTAGCAACAGCCAAAAATACATAGTATGGGTCAAAAATACATTTTTGTTTATGGGTCAAAATTATTGATTTTTCCATGAAGATTTTAGTAAAATTCCAAAATATATCAAAACATTTTTAATTAATTAGTAATAAAATGAAGAACTTTATTTGTTCCATGAAGATATTTTCAAATAGTAAAATTTGGTCTATTATAAATATATCAAAACGTAATTTTAAGCTTTCAGATGATGTGTAAATCTCAATTTGGAAAAATTGACCCTTATGACTGGTTTTGTGGTCCAGGGTCACAAATAATACACACTACTAACCAAAGTTTAACAAAGACCAAAAAGGCTAGTTATATAGCGATAAAACTGTTCCTTAAGTTAAAATTACATTTAAAACCAGCGAAATGTATTTTCCGTCGTAATATATAACAGGTTGCTGCATTTCGTATTTTAACACGTTTTGGGGGTATAATCAGTGTTGGGAAGGTTACTTTGGAAATGTAATAGGTTACAGATTACAAGTTACTTGATTTAAAATGTAACAAGTAGTGTAACTTTTCAATTACTTTATAAAAGTAATGTAACTTATTACTTGTAATTAATTTTTGATTACTATTCTAAATCTGTTAATTTTCAACTGTTAATCATTTTGAAACATTTAAACCAGGCAGAGTTAAACTTACAGTAGCGTTCAACACTGATTACTGTCAGACTCTCAAAATCCTTCATCACTTGAATTAAAATTATAATAGGTAAGGCATAATACACATTTTTATTTTGCAATAACAGCTGGCTACATTATCAACAACATTATCCAACTTATTACACAACTGCTTGATGGATTATTTAGATGTTTTGTGTCAAAATAATTAGACACGAAACACTGATCTGAGTTGAAATATTTGAACGCAAAGCTTCCATGAAGAAATCAGTTGCTTAGCAAACGACAAGTTCAAACTAGACATTTTAGGGATACAGTGCAGTCATACCAGTTTTCTTACACAACATTTCACCACATAAATAATTAAGGAAGTAGTACTAGTTTGTTAGTTATCTTATAATCCATTACAGTGTACAAAAAAAAAAAAAAAAAAAAGCAGCTGCGTTTGTATGAAACAAAGCGAGTCCACGATACCAGGATGACAGAATTAAGAAATTGTCCACATAATATTGAATTAAGCTTTAATATTTTATTAGCTAACCAAACACAAAGCTTCCGCCAAGAAAAATTATCAAGCATATAGCACTGACTTAAGTTGCCCAGATGAGTCTGTGTTATTAGCTCCTACCTGTTGTTATTGGGGAATGACATACCTTGGAATGTCATGACTGACCAATCAGAATCAAGCATTCCACAGAGCCGTATAATCATTTAATTTAAAGCACAGCCACCACAGACTTTTTACTTTTTTTTTTTTTTTTTTTTTTTTTTTTTTTTTACTTTTTATGCCTCTTATTGTGATAGGACAGTAGAGAGATGACAGGAAAGAGCTGGGAGGAGAGAGGGTAGCGAGATCGCCAAAGGACCTCGAGACGGGACTCGAACTCGGGTCACCGTGAGCGCAGTTGCGCTATATGTCATAACAAGATCATAACATAAATAACATCATAACAAGAAATAGTTTAATAGCTATGATACTGGGTTTGAAATCAAATGTTTACATAGTTATGACAGAAAACACTAGCATCTAACAATGCCTTGGAAAAAACAATCTTAAAAAATAAGCTTTATGCATAAACCCAAATAGGAAATAAAACAGTTATCGAATAAGCTGTGTCCTATTCTGTGTCCTAAACTCCTGAAACATTGGTGTCTCATTTAGAGCAGTCAATGCAATTTATGAAAGAAGTCAATTGAATCTGTAAGTGGGGGTGGGTGTGTGAAAAAATTCAGATGTAACCCCCTTTGTAATCACTGACATTTTTCAAAAGTAACTGTAATTTAATTACACATTTTTTCTCAGTAACTGTAACTAAGTACAATTACATTTATTTTGTAATTAAATTATGTAATTCCGTTACATGTAACTAGTTACTCCCCAACACTGGGTATAATCAGGGGCGTTTCTAGGATTTGAAAACATTTGGGGCTGGTGGCAAAACATCAGGGGCTAGTAGTGGTGGATGGGAGCTCACATTATACTTACGTATGATGTATGTATGACGTACGTATCATACTCGAACCTTTTGTTAGACACAGATGGGTGAACCTGGATCCTTCTAGGGAGGTCCGGGTCCGGGCCTCTGAGAGTTCAAAAATAAGAGCTCCAGGTTAACCCATGTTCATTGTGCAAATTGAACAAAGAAGAAGGATTAGGACCTGACTCATCCCTCTTCTGATACTCTGAAAACATCGGATCATGAACTCATCGTGTGAGCAAAGTCATATTGTGCTTTCGATTTTAGTTCATTTGACAGATACTTTGCCTTAGCACAAAACAACATTGTTACACTATGAAAAAATAGTAAATCGTAATCACTGCAAAAAGCAAACATATAAAAGTATTTTCACAAAATTATAACTTTACAAAAATATATTACACACTTAAAATAATACATTTAAAATATATATATTTGCATGCAAAAATAGGGGCCCGTTTTTATATTTATTTACTTATTTATTTATACCAAATTCCATTTTTTTTTTTTCTAAATTCATTTTTTTTTCTGTTTCAATTTTTCTGGACTCCTTTTAAATGGTTAAATTTAATTTTATTAATCAAAAAAGACGTCTAATTAATTAAAACAATTAAATTTATACAATTTAAAGTCAATTTATTAAAAATTAAGTTATGTTTAGGGCCCTATGAAATCTTTTATTTTTTTCTCACCTTATATTTACACGTTTAAAATACACCTTATTGTTACCAAATTTGTTTTAGCATGTTTATTGAAATACATAAAACTTTTTAATTTATTTCCACAACAGCCTTATGAAATTCTGTGTTGTGTATTTAAATTGTTCTGGTTATGAAATAAAGACATAAAATATTAATTTATCTTTTCATTAATGAAAATTAAATTTTATTTTTGGCAAATAAATGGGATGTACTATTAAAATTTAAAAGATGGAAGAAATATTGTGTAACAAAGTTTTTTATTAATTTTTCAACAGTAGTAGTAGTAGTACTGTAGGTACGTACATTGTACTGAATGATAGTGATGTATTTCTGGCACAATGTCTACAAGCTAAACCGAACTTTTCATTTCCGTGAATACCTTTAAACCTCTAAATTTCTTCTTCCTCGGAAATCATAGGGCGATACAAAAACATTCGGGGTTAGAGAAAAATCTTTCGGGGCTCGAGCCCCAAATGATTAGCCCTAACGACGGCCTGGGTATAATATGAACATTTAACGACCCATTTTTTGTAACATTCTCACTTATAACCTTATATTAGTACTTTCAGTGATATTTATGAAGCATAATGTACTTAGGGGGCCATTCTACATAACAGATGTAAACTGCTGTCCCACAACAAAAAACACATTTAAAAGCATTTAAGTATTCAAATAGATGTTTACTAACATCCTACTATTATCCATTGAAAACCACAATAATATTTAAAATATTAGTATGTTTGATATATTTTAAATTAGCATTTATTGGGCACTTTTAATTTGGAGGTGGCTGTTCTGAACCCTAACCCCTAAATTTCAACTTATGAAAATGATATTGAAATATTTTTTGTATTTTTTTCCATTTTTGTTTTTAAAAGTATCTTTTTGATTCTTTTAAAAATTAAAGTTAAAAAAAAAAAAAAAACGTTTAGTGGAGTTTCGTTAGTGACATCTTTGTTTTTTGGGTGTTGTCCCATAAATTTGTCACTACCGAAACAGTTACAACCGAAATATGTCATCATTGTTTCGGTAGTGAGAAAATGGAACACATAATCCTCATATTTGGGGGAAATAAACAACATTTTAGTACAGTTATGTAATTTTCTTTTGTGTTTTAGTTTGCAAGTTAAAATTCTGTAATGTGATGTTGCTACCAAAGCATTACTGTGACTACCAAAAATGTGCATTCATTACCGAAACATGATGTTTTGTCAAAAATACTGAATTAACAGATGTTATATTTTTTGGTTCAGTTGAAATCAGTATGATCAATTTGCCATTTACAAAGAAAAAATGGATTCAAAATACAACAAATCTCATAAATTACTCGAAATATAGTTAAAAATGTAATTGTTATTGATTTATCTCTGAAAAAAGTGTTAATAAAATAGCAAAAAAATATATATTTACAATGTAGATGTAAGAAAAATATTAAGAGGTCAATATAACTCTTCTAATTAAATTATTACTACTGTGTTTCTGTAGTGACAAATTTGGGGAAAGGACAAAAATCCAAAACCTTCTGAATATACAATACGATACAATAATTTTCTGCACAATTACTAGAAATGTATACCTTGGATATTACACATACATCATTTTTTTTTTTTTTTTGGAAAAGACATTTTTCCAAAACGTTTCCAACTCTGACCAATTCTGTAGAATGGCCCTTAGGCCTATCCAAAACAATTTTTGCACTAAGAAGGTGGAATATCACATTTAGACAATTTAAATACATACTCCATTCTTACTTGACACTTAAATATGTTTATTTTTATTTATTCGGATACAAACATTCAACAAAAGCATTTACAGGACAAAGTGAAATTAAACTTCAAGAAGGTTCAGTGTGCTCAGTCTAGACCCAAAATACTGCATGAAGATGTCTGGATGGCCCTTATAAAACTGCGCCAAGAGTCGTTTCTTCTCTTTCAGGGAATATTTGGTGTTTTCGTCAATGTTTTTTAGGAGAGAGTACAGCTCATTTTTAGTCGAGTCCTTTATGGTCTCTTTGTACACGTCTCTTGGCACTCGCTGACAAAATGGGGTTTCTAAAACATTCAGATAAGACAAATAAAACATTGTAAAATTGTTTGTAGAAACAGAGAGATAGATAAGCACTGTAAATATCATACCAGTTGTAGTTGAATCTCTATGTTTCACAATGTCATCCAGTTTCTCACTGACCAGTTTGTGAAGAGAACCTGGAATCTAATAAAAGAAAGCAGGATGATGCACAACTAATTATTTCTGTGTTATATTATTTGTGATCAGTACAGTTTTAATTCATTGAATAAAAAACCTTGAAGATCTCCTGGTGGTTGTCGAGCATGAAGAGCATCAGCAGGTCTGTCTTTCCTTTTGTCAGGCTCTTGCTCTGGATTACAGCTCTGGTGAACGTCTTTTTCACAACCACCCGGTTTTCAATCTGAAAGTTTGAAGTAAGTGTAAACAGTTGATTTATATGTGAATAACTCGTCACATGCATTATGACTCCTCACTTCTTTGTGCAGCCGGACATTTGCAGCATCTGCAGCTGCAGCCATGAACTCCAGCAGCCTGCGCAGTTCCTCACGTGCAGACGCAGACAGCAGCTTCAGCGTCAGCTGCAGGACTTCCAACGCTCGTTCAAACTTTCCGTTCACTAGATAAACAGGTAAACAGTGAAAATTGCCACTGAGAATAGTTGTTTTTGGAAAGATTGAATCATTTGAGGAGCATTATTTACTTATGAGTTCCATGATCTCAGTGTAGACGTCTGCCATGCTGTCACAGAGGAGAGGTTTGCGCTCCATGTGTCCGTAGTGTTTGTCCAGCACGTGAAACAGCAGTAGTTTACATTCAAACATCTTCTCGCCATCCTCTTCCTCACAGGAGAACGTGGGCAGCTCTCTGCTCACCTCCACCACAAGCTGATCCGGAAGGAAATCCAGCAGGTCAATGGCTGCCGACAGCCAAACATCAGCTCTGGGTGGAGAAACGAGGATAAGTAGGTCTATCAGGGCTTTGTTGTTTCATAAATGTGTTAAAATGTGAAGATGTCTCACTGTGATTCTTTAAAGGCCTTGAGAACCTCTCGGTCAAGGTAGTTGCTGGTGTAGAGGAGGTCAGGCTCGTTATTACTGCCACGACTCGGTGGAGAAACTATCTTTGAGCAGTTCAGCACTCCCTCCAGCAGGGGGAGATCTATCAGTTGAGACAACCTCCGTACGGTCTGCTCTTGCCACACTTCTCTGACCACTGAGGGAAAATTCAAATCAGTAGTTGTTTCTAGGCTTTTTTCTGAATGGTTTGTTTAATACAAGCAATATAAAATGACAACATAAGGAGAATCTGAACAAAGCTCTTACCAGATGGAGGAAGACATTCAGTGGGAGGAGAACCGACAAGTCCGGTCATGTCCAGCTTCTCCATGAGACGATCCAACACGTGGTCTGGTTTCACCGGCGTACTATGGGAGAATAACAGGATGTCCTGCCTAAAAAGGTCAAAAATTCCAAACAGTAGAATTCAAATTTAGAATAAAACCATTCAGTGCTGCAGCATAAACATCTGCAGTGATCTGAAACACCTGCATGGTGTGATGTTCATCAAACTCTCTTCACTTGGTGGGAAAAGCGCCATTTCCAACTCATCCAGAGATGCATCCTCCATGTTCAGGAATCTGTAGAGGCTGCTGCTGCTGTCCTGGAAGCCTCTTGGCTTACTGGTTTTCCCCAAAACGTTGGTTCCCACTGCCTCAAACACCTTACAGTCCAAGAGCACCTGGCACAGATGTGCCACCATGGCTCTGGAGACCTGGGCATCTCCAAGAACCTTATTCTGAGTCAGATATTCTTGAATAACATCCACTGCTTCAGAGCCCAGAAAGCAGTTATCGTGAGATTTGAGATGCTGCCTGCGTTTCCTGATCGTCACTTGGGCTTGTAGAGTAGCGATGATGTGGCTCCAGATTTCTTTGTTTTGAACCTTGTTTGGTTGTACATCTTGAGGTCTGTTGATCAATCTGTGATCTGAAGAAACACACAAAAAAAGTATTTTACTATGCTCTTAAGTGCTCAATTGAAAACACTGTCTTAAACTGTCATAAAACAGATGTTACCAGGAGGTTGGTTGAGGGGACTGTATAATTTCCCCATAATATTTAATGCAGCAACTTTATCCTGAACTGAAGCCATGCGGTCGTTACCTCGCTGCAGAAGTGACTTACTCGTCAAGGGTTCTCATTAATCAACAGCAGCTCATTAGCGACCTCTGTGTGATTGGCTAACAGTGAACCAGTGAAAATGAGTGCAAAATCCCAATACCCAGATGCAACACTAGATGGCAGCAAAGCATCTTAAAATAATTGAGGCTGCATTTAGAACAGCACACTATCACACTGTCTACTATATCTGCAGTATACAGTTTAAATGTTGTGCACATTATACCGATTATTTAGAATTACATTTATCTAGCAGTTTTATCTAGGCGTACTAAATGTGACAAATTGTGTCGTAAAAAACTAAAGCATAATATAGTGGTTACTGTATCCCTCACTGCTATCCCATCTATTGTATAATGATTGCATTAAATGTAATATCAGCCATTATTACTCATATCTTTTCTTCTCATTTTTATTTGATTGGCTGCCATGATTTAAGACATTTTTACACA